>NC_044913.1:20936823-21236823 GCF_001633185.2 Quercus lobata | reverse complement strand
GGGAATTTCAAATGGTATGGCAGCCTAGTTCCAACCATATGGTGCTCGGAGATCCTTCAAAGTGAGGCTGGCTGATCCTTGGGGGAAGGGGCCTTGAATGCTAGATCTGATAGGACCACTATTTAACCAACAATTCGACCAAAAATGAAGATTACTTTTATACCCTGGCACCCATTTAATCCCTTTTTTGAAGATAGATTCGCCTTTTTTCAATCCTTTCCAGGTAGGAGAACTTGGAAGTTTTGACTCATTTCTAGAATTTATCTGCTACCTCGAGCCGTACTTGAATCTGAGAACTTTGGCCCATTGAGATTCCTTCTCGGTGTGAAATCTCCAATTGAGTTTAGCTAAGAGAGTCGTGTTTCTCCCTCTTGCAGATTGTAGCCCCAAACCACCTTATTCTTTGGGCTTGGTTACTATATCCTAGTTGACCTAGTGCATTTTCCTTTTGTGCTCAGAAGACTCCCAAAGGAAATTCCTATTGACTCTTGAGAATTTTATTGGGTAAAAAATTACTCTGCATAACATAGCTTGGCTGAAGTCGAAGCTTGAATAAGAATCATTCTACCCGCCATAGAGAGTAGATTGGCCTTCCAACCAGTAAGTTTCTTTTTAACCCTATCCAAAATGGACCCAAAATCATGCCTTTGCCTCCTTGGGTGTTTTATAGGAAAACCCAAATACTTGCCGAAATTGGTGGTTGCATTGAAACCCAAAATGCTAGTTAAAGCATCTCTTTGATTAGGGTCAACATTAGGAGAAAAGAAAGCACGGGTCTTTGCTTCACTAACTTTCTGCCCAGATTTATTACAAAATTCTTGGAGGACAAAACTAATGGCAGCATAGTTTTCTGGAGTCGCACTGGCAAAAAGGACCAAATCTTCTACAAAGAAGAGGTGCGAAAAAGCCGGACTGCTTCGGGATGCTTTAACAGGGGTCCATAACTTGGAAGCACATTTTTCCTCAATTAAATGGCCCAAAAACTCCATGCAAAGGATGAAAAGGTAGGGGGAGAGGAGATCGCCTTGCCTAATACCTCTCGAGGGCAAGAAAGGGTCAAGACTGCCACCATTCAAGAGAAGGGAAGTGGACACTGAGGTCATGCAGCTCATGATAAGCTTAATGAGGTTCTCTGGGAAATTAAAAAGAGTGAGCATCTCCCTAATAAAGCTCCACTCAATTTTATCATAGGCTTTTTCTAAATCGATCTTGATAGACATGATCCCTCTATTACCTTTGGCTCTCCCAATGGTGTGAATTAATTCTTGGACAATGATTGCATTATCAACACCTATCCTGCCTGGGATGAAAGTAGTTTGGTAAAGAGAGATAAGCTTGTCCAAGTGTGGTCTGATCCTGGCAACTAATATCTTAGTGATGATTTTGTAGACTGAGTTGCATAAGCTGATTGGTATGTAGTTCCCAATAGTTTCCGGACCTTGAATCTTAGGAATGAGAACAATATGAGTGATGTTGAGATACTCGGGAACTTTCCTTTCAATGAAGACTTTTTCAACCTCTTTCCTCACTGAATCCCCAACTATGAGTCAAAACCTTTGGAAGAAACCAGCATGCAACCCTTCTGGTCCCGGGGCCTTGTAAGGTTTCATGGATCATAGTGCCTCCTTAATTTCTTCAATGGAAACCATGGCATCAAGCGATTGCTTTTCCTCCTCTGAAAGCTGAACATGCCACTGATCCAAACAAGGGGGGTTCCAAGAGACCATCTTTTGGGCAGTGGTGTACAAAGTATGGAATCCAGCCCTAAAATGCTTCATTACCTCCATTTCCTCAATGAGCCATGACTCCCTTTCATCTTTGACTACCGCAATGTGATTTCTTTTCCTTCGAGCAAGGGTAGAAACATGGTAGAAAGAGGTGTTCCTATCCCCTTGGATCATCCAGTTCAGCCTAGACTTCAATATCCAGAGATCACGCTCTTGGTCCAGAATAGTCTCCAGTTCATTAAGTAGCTAATTCTCAAGACAAATAAGAGAGGAGTTAGGATTGTTGGACAGCGCCTTTTGGGTACCATAAATTCGAGCCAAAATTCTCCTTTTTTTCTGATGTATGTTGCCAAAGTGGTTTCTATTCCACGCTGTTGCATCCTTTGAGAAACAATCAATAGACTCTACTAATTCCCTATTCCCATTCCAAGCTTTGGAAACAATGGTGGGAAAGGAGATGTAGGAAAGCCAAAATTCTTGAAACTTGAATGGCCTGATGAGCTTGACTATACTGATTGGCAGAGCTTCCATGAGAACAAGGCAATGATTAGAGTGACACCTAGGGAGGTGGGTTACTCTGGCATTTGGGTAAATGACGCACCAATCCGGGTTCATGAAAAATCTGTCAATCTTTTCAAGAATCAAATTGCTGATGTCTCTCTTGTTAGTCCAAGTATATCTAGGACTAGAAAATCCCATATCCACCATACTGTATCTATCAAGGTAGTCCTTAAAAGCCAGAGATCGATTGATGTTTACACCTTTACCTCTGAATTTATCCTCATCAATTAACGGCTCATTAAAATCTCTAGCTATAACCCATAACAACTTATGTAATTCTGCAACTTTAGTTAGATTCTCCCATAATATACATCTCTCCTCACTCCTAGGGCTATCATAGATAGCAGAAAACAACCAAGTAAGCCTAAAGGCTCGTACCTTAACTTCAACGTGAATTTCCTGCTTAGTCTTCGCAAGCAATTCCACCTTAACTAACTCTGAATTCCAAAGAAGCCACAGACCACTAGAGTATCCGATGGTATTTGTGTGGATGGTACCATCAAAGGGCAACCTGTCAGTAATTGCCTTAGCTTTATCACCCCCTAATTTCATCTCCATAACCACAAGGATGGCCAGATTATGCTTCTGGACTAAATTATGGATATGTCCCTAAAAATTAGGCTTTAGGGCACCTCTACTATTCCAAATAATAAAATTCATGATGGACTGGAGGTATAAAGCCGTGTAACATACTTTAGAGGAAAGGAGCGGCTCCACTTCCCTCATCGGACACCATATGATCTTCGGCAACATCGGACACCATATGATCATCGGTAAGACTCTTCTCTTCGACGAGCTGGGCATGCAAACTCCGATCACTCTCACTTTCAGCAAGTAATCCAGTCTCAGCATTGGCTTTCGTCGAGAATTCAAAAGTGGTGCAGGTGGGTTGGTTGGGCTCAGACCGAGATAAAGGAGGGTGGGTGAGGTGAGGGGTGGTGATCTTCCTGTCTAAACCTTCCACACATGAAGAGGCGGCGCTTTTGGGTAAAATATTAGAAGCTAAGTTCCTAGCCAAATGCTTTTTGTTTTTCACTAAGGACGGATATGTTATGGGTACATGGGGAGATGGGCTTGGGCTGCTATGTTGCTTCAAACTAACCATTGCCTCCTTAAAGTTGTCCACAGGTAATCTAGTCATACTAGGGCTTGAAGTGGGCCTTTCCTTAATAGTAAACACTCTTGGAGTTTTTGAAGCCCACGATTTCACCTCATTCTTGAACCTGGCCATAGTCTTAGGATTGGCAAGTCTACGTGGCAAAATTTTGCTAGATGAAGGACCACCAACGGGCATGCTCGTTCCTTCCGCAAAAACTGGAGTCAGTTGGTTAGTGGAATTCCATGCTGAGATGCCAGCATTCCCCGTGCCAAGCCCAATACCGTAATCTGTCCTTTTCCCTTTCTGTCCGTATCTTTTCCTACTCACCATCATCCATGGACCATAATGCCCCTCCACGTTCGTCGCCTTACATGCATTGTGCGTGACAATGCCGTGCAAGTTCTGAAGATCAGCACTTCCATCACCAACGTCATTGATTTGGCTCTCTAGAGCTTCCTTCGTCGGAGCATTCTGTTCCTTATCCTTTTCCTTACGAATAGTGTATGGGCAAGCTTCAACCTTATGCCCAATTTTGCCACATGAAAAACACAATTTTTGGATTCCCTCATAAGTAACCACCTGCTCAAAACGACCAATAAGAATGCTGTTGACAAGCGGCCTGTTGATATCAATATGGATACATAATCTGGCGTATCTGCCATGCGCCTCCATGGCTGTATGTGAATCAATCCATAACACCTTGCCAATTGATTCACCAATTTCCTTATGCACCTTTGTTTCATAAAGCTCAATAGGGAGCTCATTAAGCCTGATCCAAACAAAAATTAGAGAAACATTTGCCATCGATGACTTGAAGAATGGCTCCCACGGTCTCAAAGAGAGGAAGTGGTCCTCGATGAACCACAGACTCCTTTTGATCACCCTCTCTAAGTCTTCCTTGGAGTAGAATCTGACTAAGAAGAAGCCATAACTAAGGTCAATGCAATCCATCCTTCCTTCAGGTCTCCATAGTTGAGCCAACTTGCTCTGTATATAGCTGAGACCCATTGTTTTCCCAACTAGCGTCACTATGATAGCCTTAGACTAGGGACCTCGAATATGCTTATTAGTTTCTTTAGATAGCTTGATTTTCACCTGCCTCTCATGGATGGAGGTGGAGGCCTCACCACTCTCATCGTTAGAGTCCAAGTCCTCCTCCATTTGGTCCGTTAAGTTGAAAGCTTGTGCAAAGGCACCTGGTATTTCCCCCACAAGTTTGTCTTTGAATGAAGGTTTGGTATTGGGACCTGTGGCTTGGTTTCCCAACGAGGGCGAGGAAACCCAAGATCTGTCGTTGAACTCCGCATGGTTGATATCTTTTACCTTTTTATTGCTCTGGGCCAGCTCAGCTTCTTCCTCTCTAGAGAGCGTTCGTGGTTGCATGGTTCTATGTATCCCCTTTATAGTTTAGCGTACCCATAGTAAGAGCATTTGCATCTGAATTCTATCCCATCCTATTTTATCATCCCAAAAATCTACTTTATTAACTATACCATACCATTTTACAATACTCTCAGCATCCCAATTTTTTTTCCCATTTTATCTAAATATTCTATTTTATTCTTTTTTTTTTAAAAAATATTTCTCTTTTTCTCTTCCTTTTCCTCTCTTTCTCCCTCAACCTCTAGCACTGGTTCAACACATAGAGCCACACACACATACAGACCCATGATGCATTGATCAACCTATTCAAACCCATCACCACACACACAGAGCCACACACACACACACACACACAAACACAAACCATCAAACCATCAACAAAGCCACACACACACAAACACAAACCATCAAAACATCAACAGAGCCATACACACACAAACCATCAAACCAATCGGAGCCAACAACGGCCACCACACCCACCACCCAAGCCATCGATCAGAAACCCACGCTGCCGATTTGAAACACAGACTGTTGAAAATACCCAGAAAAATGCCATCACTGTCGTGAGAGACGCCATCATCGATCAGTAAATGCCATCACTGCCACGCCTTTGTTGGACCTTGCTTTGGCTAACAGCGAGTCAGAGAGTGAGAGAGGGTAGATGAGAAAACAGAAACCAAAACCAAAACCAAACCAAAACTAAAGCACCGCCACTAGAGCAAACCCATTAAAAAAAAATCACCACCGGAGCCACCATTGGAGCTACCGACGATCAATCCAACCGATCCACCCACTGATCAATAGATCCACTGATTCAAACCCATTGATTAATGATCTAAACCCATTGATTAATGATCCAAACCCACCATCAACCGATCCCAGCCCATCGATCCAAACTCGGCCCGCAGATCCAACCTCCAAAATCCAAAACCCAGCATCGATGCAAGCTTTCAACAAGAGAAATGTGAGAGAGGGAGTGAGGAGGGAGGAGTTGTGACTTGTGAGAGAGGAAGTGAGAGTCAGAATGAGAGAGGACAGTTAAGAGAATAAAATATTGTTTTTGATTTTACCATTGTGTTACAATGCAATTCCAAAGGTAGAATGGTACTGTAGCATTATTGCAAAAAAATTTGCAATACTTGCTTTTTACAAGTCTAGATGTGTGGCTTTTTTGAACCTTTATACTAAATTCTGCCTACATATGACATATGATATTTCCGATATGAATGCTCTAAACATGTTTTTCCTTCTCCACGGCCACGGGTCCCCACCCCAATGTAACATAGCTTTGCTATATATCTACGTCATGCATGACGTAGAACATAGGAAAAGAAAAGATAAAGTCAGCAAAGGCAGCAAGTCTTGATTTGGCTATATTTATGTTCAAACTAAGCAACAACTATAGAGCCTATTCCCAAATTTTATAACCATTGAAGACCACCTTAAACTCACCAAATAATAGCCAAACCTCACCGCACAACAAAGCTTCTTTAATCTTTACAGAAAAAGCCATGTCCACCACCAAGTCCAAGACCAACCTCCACATCGTTGCTTATCCTTACCCAACCGCAGGCCACATCATCCCCCTCCTAGACCTCACCCACCTGTTATTCACCCGCGGCCTAAACGTCACCGTTTTGGTCACCCCCAACAACGTCCATTTACTTGAACCATACCTCTCCACCCACCCATCTTCTCTCAAACACTTGGTTCTCCCGGCCCCAGATATCACTCCACATACGAGACTCACCGCTGACGTGCGCGCCTTGCGTGACCTTCACTATCCTATCCTACTCCAATGGTTCCAGTCTCAACCTTTACCACCTGTGGCTATCATATCTGATTTTTTCCTCGGCTGGACCCACTACCTTGCCTGTGAGCTTAAAGTGCCACGTCTCTGCTTCTCGCCCTCCGGTGCTTTTGGGATGTCTGTAGCTTTTTCTATGACCCGTGACCCACCCAAAAACAATGATCCCGGTAAGGATATCAATTTCCTAATTTCATTACCTAAGGTCCCGAATTCCTCGACGTACCCTTGGTGGCAGATCCCTCCACATTATAGAAACGATCTGGAAGCTGACCCAGATTGGGAATTTCACAGAAACAGCATGCTGGCTAATTTCGAGAGTTGGGGAATTGTGTTTAACTCGTTCGCCAATTTGGAGAGTGTGTACTTTGACCATTTGAAGAGAGAGGTTGGGCACAATCGAGTGTGGGCGGTAGGACCTGTATTGCCACTTGAAGGTGATTTGATTGGATCGGCTACTAGAGGTGGGGCCAGCTCTGTGCCATGTCACAAGCTTATGACGTGGCTGGATGCTCGTCTTGACAATTCTGTTGTTTACGTGTGCTTTGGAAGTCGTGCTGTGTTGACAAGTAAGCAATTAAATGTTTTTGCCACAGCGTTGGAGTGTAGTGGGGTCCATTTTATTTTGTGCGTGAGGGTGCCTGATGATCAAGGTTCGATTCTCGATGGGTTTAGAGATCGCGTGGGCGATAAGGGCTTAGTGATCAAGGGGTGGTCCCCACAGGTGGCTATACTAAGACATCGAGCTGTAGGTTCATTCTTGACTCATTGTGGGTGGAACTCGGTGTTGGAAGGGCTTATCTCGGGAGTTGTGATGTTGACATGGCCAATGGGTGCAGAGCAGTTTACTAATGCCTTGTTGTTGGTCGACCAATTAGGCGTGGCAATTAGAGTTGGCGAGGGCATTGAAAATATTTCTGACTCTAATGAGTTGGCTCGATTATTGGTAGTCTCACTTGACAAAATTAAGCCCCAGAATGTTCGAGCCAAAGAGTTGAGTGATGCAGCCTTGAGTGCGGTCAAGGGAGGAAGCTCCGACAAAGATTTGGATGAATTGATCAAACAATTAGCTGACATCAAAAAATTAGAGTGAATCTAAATTATGTACTCATAGTAGCATTTTTTATGGTTTTACTCACTCACACATCTATTTAGGATTTTTGCCTTTGGTTGCATTAATGATTGGAATCACTGATCACATATATGGTGAAATATTAGTGATTAATTCAAATCTTATCATTTTCGCGCTATAACTTACTTACAAAATAATGAGTACTTCATATGCTTTATTTTCTAGTATAACGTTCTACATTTTGTTTAATTCTTGTTATGACACATGGCTAGTATTGAAGAGAAGAAGATAGGGAAGCATAATTTTGTTGGAGCAAGCTCAAGATTTGAGCTCTCCTCTGTTTTCCTCTTTCGTTCAATATAGTCTTTATTCAGATTATATATATATATGCACTCAATTATTAAACCTATCAAAGTCGGCTAATTGGTAGCTGAAACAAATTTGGATTTGTACTCCTTGATATGTGCGGCAAAGAAGTTGTCCTGTCCCATCTTTTAGAGAAGTTTCATGTTCTTATATTTTGAGTTCTTGTAATCGAGCTATCTAGGGCTTAAGCCAGGTGAGAAAGAAGCTATTTGGTTGGAAGGTTACCCTCATTTTTCTTTCTCATGGCAGAAACTGAGATTTCTTGAAATAAATTGTTTTCCATCATTTCCTTAAAAGGGGGATAGTAGACACCTCATTTTGTACCCGGTTAATAAACTTTAGTCCCTGGTCCCAATAATGAGCTTGACATGTCTATGAAAGGTAATTGAGGTTATTTTGATAGTTTGGAAGTAATCACAACTCAAAAGTGCTTTAATCGCTTTGAAAATAATGTTGAAAAATGACATATGCTCATTGTTTTGACCATAACTTTTGATCCACAAAGCATTTTTGAGTAAGGTTTATTTAATTGGAAATCAGATATCCTGGACTTTAATTTGAACACAAATTTTTCCAATTTAGACTTAAATTGAGTGAGTTATGACCGTTTGAAGTCAGGTCATCAAATTTGCCAGAATTAGGGTTTCTGGAGATGCATGCGTACACATGAAACTTCATGCATACCATGCACAAACTTGCGTATGCAGAACCTATTCCAGAACCTCAGAACTTTAGTTTTTAGGGCCCTCTTTGATGAGGCCCGGCCCCTAGACCTTTTGGAACGTCCAAAACCCTAAAAATAAGCTTGAAAACCTTAAACCTATAAATACATCCTTATGCCTCCAAATTAAAACCCTAACTAGAGAGAGTTTATTTTTGCCTCCATCTTCTCTAAAAACTCTATTTCATCTTCTCTGAAATCACACATAGACCTGAGCACGTTTTTTAATCATCGAAAAACCTCTCTTAAGTTAGTTTTAAGGTAGAAACTTGTTCTCAATTGGATTTCTCAAAATCTTTTCAAAACTAGTCTTTTTTTTTTTTAGTTGTGATTACTTATAAACTATTGAATCCTTTGATTTCCTTGATATCTCTTTGAATCTTGTTGTGTAGGCACTGAGGGGCTGGTTAAAATATCAATCAAGTTGTGTTCCATAAGCAAGGTGAGTCTCTCTTCATGGCTTTTTTCCTTGATTTGGATTATTTTTGTGTTCTTGTTGTTCTTAATTTTATTTATGTGTTATATTTTCTTATAAATATGTTTTGATTTGTTTGTGTTTGATTTGTTGTGTCTCATCATGTTTTGATTAATGAGTTGAATGATTGGATATATTGATGAACATGTCTTGATGTGTTGCTCTTGTTTGTTATTAGATCCAATACATGTTTAGGAATAGTTTTTGGTTTTGTTTATCTTTGGTATCTTTGTTGTTAGTTTAGGTTTTTTGGTTATACATTAGAAGCATGCTAGGTTTGGTTTGATTATTATTTTGTTGCTTGCTTTAAAATTGTGTTTTAGGGCGTGTATGCGTGCACATACTTATGTATGCATACACATACTAGAGGCATGAGTATGCGTATGCATACTCATGCACAGAAATACAAATTTAAGGTTCTTGCAATTTTTGATTGTTTTGCTTAGTTTTAATCCTCTATTTATGTCTTGTTGAGTCTAGTTTTCACATGTTTAGGTCTAGAGTTAGTAGAATAACATATGTCACATGCTTGGATTGATAGATTGATAATTAGGATTTATATCTTGGATAAATCACATGAACATGCATATGAACATGAACAAGCATTGATGCATAGATGTTGTGGTGCTATGAGGTAAAGGAGGTAAGTCATGCATAATTACATGAATATGCATTTAATTGGGATGATGAGCATGATATGGTTTATGAACATGATGAATATGCTTGATTAATACCATGATGCTATACTTGGATGTTTGGGATATGCTTAATGTTAATGTCTTTTGATGCTATTGTATTGTAATATGCTTGCTGCCTTGGATGAGATGAGATAGATGTATGTTAGGATGTGTGTATGTTATGATAGATGTATGTTAGGGTTTTGAGATGACTATGCCATGTCTTGTGTGTTAGATGAATGTTAGCGTGTGTGTGAGTATAGAAGTGTTGAATATGCATTTGATATGGTGAAGACGTAAGACACAATGAATGGAAGCCAACCTTAGGGTTTGGCGGTTTTGGGTGCTTAATACTTTCTCAAGTCATACCTAAACTCTGAACCCATACTTTGGTAGTAAGATCAAATGTCCTTCTTCGAAAGGACTCTATAATCATGGTTCCTAGGCCATTGTACATCTAGGTGGTGACTCCCCATTGTGTCCATATAAAGACAAAAAGAATAGTGTCATTAACCTAGTCCAAAAGGCTTATGCCGACTTATGCCTAACATAACTTTTTGCACATTCTTTCATGTGTTGCAGCAAATCAAGATTTTTCGTTTATATAGATATATTATAGATCTTGTCTCTTTCGTGAGAGAATCCTTGTATTGCTGTTATAATTTCTTATTTTGTAATGAAGTTTCTTGCTTGTTGTGGCTTTTGGATGTAGACATTTTGTTGAAATACGTAAATTTTTATGTTCTTTTTGTGTGTGTGTGTGTGTGTGTGTGTGTGTGTGTGTGTGTGTGTGTGTGTGTGTGCTCGAGGACCAATGATGAAGTTGAAGAGTTGTAACATTGGTGTGGGAATGCCACGAGCCACGGGCCCAAGGAAGAAAGCCGCCCGAGGAAAGGAAGAATTGAGTCAAGATACTCCATAGTATTCTAAGTGGGAGTTGTAATCTGAAGAGAGAGAAAGTCAGTGGACATTAGGGAAGCTTCTGATATGGTGTAGCCTGTTGCATCTGCATTAAATGGTGGACAACAACTTTATCAGCCGCATTAATGAGGAAGTGACCTGAACAATGTAAGTCACAACTAAGCAGATTCCTTCCACCATCTTCTTCATATGTTAAAAGCGACAAGTGTCATGAAAGGAGGGATGTTAGGTGAGAATGAATGGTTGAGATATGATAGAGGTAGAAGTATATAAGGAAAAGAAGGAGCACTGAGAAAGGGATTGAGACATAGGTATCAAAAGGACATAAGCACAAAAGGGAAAAAGAAGAAGATGAGAGTGAATAGTGTAACTACTTGTACAAACTAAGCCTCCTCGAGCGAGCTTGTGGAGGGATATATACCCCTTTATTTTATAAGATTAACCTTTTCTGCTCTATCTTGATCCTCGGGCAGAGTCTCCTCTTATTGTTTGTTTCTCTCTCTTACAAATTCTATTGATTTGGGCCAAGATTTAACTGTGCAACTCACTGTTCTAAGTGGGCTTGGGCCGCAAGATTTTTTGGTCCTTACAATATTCATTAACTCTGTCTTTACTATTTTTTTTTTTTTTTAAATTTTGTGAGTGCTATTTTGACAATAAATGGTACCATATCAAGGTTAGGATTCAAATTTCTTAGTTATGATAAAGATGATAAGAAGTTTTGCAGTAACCATTTTTTTTTTCTTTTTGGTAAAAATGCAGATGAAGGATTTCTTAATCCAACTAGGAGTTTAGAAGCTTTACCTGGGAAGGCAAAGAAGCTTGAAAAGATGAGCAATGAAGACTACAAAGAAATGGATGAGAAAGTAGTCAATTCAATTCATTTGAATGTCCCTGAATAAGAAAGAATCTGATGAACAAGTTGTGCATGAAGAAGCAATTTTATTACTTGAAACAAAAAATAAATTTAAAAACTACCAAAAGAAAGAAGAAGAAAACAATGTGCTTTTAAACTACTCTTAAAGTTCAAATATAATGACAATTCAACAAAAGTAACCAGTAATTAAACATGCAAAACTCTTATCTTGATCTCCTAGTGAACATTACAAAATTCATATACACTCATATTTGTAACAATGGCGTGTATAAAAAAATCACCATTAAAATGGGCTTAACCAAATATGGGCTTAATGTTATTACCTCGATCAAGAATCTAGAAGCATGATTTTCTTTAAGGGCCATTAAGTCAACTATCAAGTTGGATTTCAAGCTCTACATGAAAAATTTGGATAATTACTAATGCACAAACTCTAGTGTACACATAATACACACAAGTCACAACTTATAGAGTAATAATAGGATCACGACTTTTGTTACAATGCTCACATGGCAAGTGGTGACAAGTTGAGGCAAAGTCGTGTCAAAAGTTATGGTCCTAGCATTTTACTAGAAAATTATGACTTATGTGCACTATGTGTACACTAGAGTGTGTGTAATAGACATCACTAAAAAATTATATGTTATGAACATTTTTATTCTAACATATGTGAACATTGAAAAAGAAAATTAAACAATTTGATTGAGATTTTTCTGAAAAAAAAAAAAACATGAACATAAACTTATGTATAAACATAACCTTGTATTCTACAAAAAGAAATAAATTGAATATAAAAATATTTTTATGTTTATTCTATGTGTAAACATTTTTATTCTAACATATGTTAGCATTTTGAAAAACAAAATCGAACAATTTAATTGAGATTTCAATGTGCATATTCATTTTTATTCTAACAAATTCAATTTGTTTTTCTTTTTCTTTCTCATCCCATATTTACAAAGAGGATATAAAAAGAAAAATTACAAAGAACCAAAAAAAATATGAAATGGGATGTGTAAGGCCCTTGGGCTCTGAGGTTCATTATCTACTCGTATATTGGGCTTGTGGCCCAAGTCAAGGACAAGGACCCGCCCGAGGAGGAGAGGCCTTCGTCAGAAGAGACTGTGTTGAAAAATAGAAAGGTGGGATTTGGTCATAATAGCTCTAGAGAGTGTGCTGAGGATGAAAACGTCCTCGGCCAGACTAGGTTGAGCTCTTGGAAGATGGTTTGACAGCAAGAGTGACGACCCCATAAATTCAGTTGGGGTAGACAAGAATTGTAGAGATATCAGATAAGGGGGAGCCCCAAAATATTTGGGGAGAAAGTTGCTACCTCCGCATTAAATGCACTGCAGCTAACTCCTTGGCCGCATTGATGTAGAAGTGATACCTGAACAGTGTATTTCAGCCTTATAGCTACTACATGAGGACTTATAGGAGGTGCTGATGGGACAAGTATCAGCACTAACCATCTAGCATACATGTGGAAGGTGGAGATGAAAAGTGAAGAGAGTATAAAAGAAGAAGGAGGCAACAAGATTAAAGGATGGAAAAAACGGAGAAAAAACAATATAGCATTCCAGAACCAAACTTGTAATCGGACTTGAGAATAATATATAAGAACAGACCTCCTCAGACTTGGCTGAGGACGATTTTTCTTTAATACAACCCTTTTTCTTTTCATTCTCTTATCATTTGAATCCCTCCCAGTGTTCATTTGATTAACTAAAGCCCAATTTTCCAACCCACTCTCTACAAATTCATTGTTTTTGGGCCTAAGTTCATCCAAATAGCGGGCTAAGAACTCAAATTTGGTCCTTACAAGATGCATATAAATATTTTTCTAAATCCATGTAAATAAATTTTTTTTTTTTTAAAGAATTAGAATATTAATTTTGTTTCTATGTTCATTTTCTTTGTATACCTAATGTTCTATATATGTTTTAGAGCCTTTGTATAAGACTTGACTTAAATAAAAATCATTAACTATCTTTTTTGTTGCCTTGTTAGGTTGAAAGTTCAAAAATTTGAGTTATCCTTCCTACTTACACCTCCTCTCTTTTGATTCTTAGGAAAATAAAATCTCTCTCTCTCTCTCTCCCCACCCCCCTCATCTATTCTATTCCTAGTTTAAACACACATTTACCACCTTCGCTAAAAACTTTTATGCTATCTCACCTTGCCCCCTCAATGGTGCCTCTTCCATTAAACCCAAAGCTAGGGGAAGTCTAGCCTACATTGATTATGCCATTTTATACCCTTGGCTGGCTTCGCGGTGTGATACTCACAGCTGATGGTGATAAATAAAATAGAAGTAAAGACCTTAACATGAAGACTTTGGTCAAACTCAACGACTATAAGGATATTGGAAGTTGCGCATTTGAGTAGCTAGCAAACATCATATTGGAATTTTTGTATACAAAACTCTTTATCATTTCAACTTCAATCAATAGAAGTCTTGGTTTTGTGTTGATTTGGTGGAATTTTGTGCTTAACTCTTCAAGAACAATCATTTTAAAGAACCAGAGAAGAGTTTTGTCTCAATTTTATTTATTTTATCTTCTAGTAAAGAAAATTTTCATACCTAATGTTCTAAGAATTTTTTCTGCATTTTTGTCTTTGTAATTTTGATTTCTCTCTTTTTAAAGAACCATTAACCTTTTTATCATCACACATTTGGAATTTTGGGCATAACTTTCCAAAAAATATCATTTTAAATGATATAGGATGCGTATAACTATTTTTCTATATTTATTTAAATAAAAAGATTCAAAGAATTCCTCGAAAAATATTATTTTTTAATTTTCGTTTTATTTATATATATAATGTTAAACATATGATTTAGAGCCTTTGTATAAGACTTGACTTAAAGAAAAATCATTGAATATCTTTTTTGGTTGCCTTGTTAGGTTGAAATTTCAACAATTTGATTTGCCTCTTTGAAATCTAATATGTAAAGAACAAAATTTTACTAAGAGGAAAAACAAAATGAAAGAGGATATGAGTATAAATATTATACTAGGAGTTTAGAAGCCTTACCTGGGAAGGCAAAGAAGCTTGAAAAGATGAGTGATGAAGACTAAAAAGAAATGGATGAGAAAGCAATCAATTCAATTCATCTAAATGTCTCTGAATAAGAAAGAATCTGATGAACAAGTTGTGCATGAAAAAGCAATTTTATTACTTGTAACAAAAAATACATTTAAAAACTACCCAAAAAAAGAAGAATAATACAATGTGCTTTTAAACTACTCTTAAAGTTCAAATATAATGACAATTCAGCAAAAGTAATCAGTAACCAAACATGCAAAACTCTCTTCTTGATCTCCTAGTGAACATTACAAAATTCATATACACTCACATTTGTAACAATGGAGAGTATAAAAAAAATCACTATTAAAATTTAACCATAGGTGGGTTTAATATAATTACCTCGATCAAGAACTTGGAAAGCATGATTTTCTTTAAGGAATTACTTTGTAAATTGTGACTTGTGTTTACTATGTGTACACTAAAGTGTGTGTAATAGACACCACTAAAAAATTATATGTTATGAACATGGGAAAATAAAATAATAGTTTAGTTTATTCAAGATGACCAATCTCTTAAAGATTGAAAGAAAGAGAGACTTTAAAAAAAAAGAAAATCAACTTGCTTTATTCATAATTCCTATAGACATAAATACTAGGGAGGAAATAATCCTCATTACAACCAACTCCTAAACATAAGATCCAACTCCTATTTAAATTTAAATACAAATTGAAATTAAATCCTAATCCTATTCCTAATGTATAGCAAAGTCTAAAATCCTAGTTCTCTCTGTTCACTAACATACAGAAGATATAGAAAGTAAATTTGGAGACGGTCTTATTGTAGATTGGTGATCACTTGCTGAAGCCATAAAAGCCACCACAGTTTGTTGTTGTGAAGAAATCTTTGAGATGGTTCTCAAATACACAAAAGCGTTAGTGTAGAAAATTTCATAATGGAAGTATTCAACACACTTAGAGCAGTGTGGGTTCACGCTGTTCATTCTACTGGAGGTAGCTTATTTTAGAGGTTTTAATCTATTTCAATCATTGTGTATGTTTTCATGGGTATTTTGTCCATCTTGTAGGTTTTTGGTATATTTTGATAATTTTAGAGGTTTTGAGTATATTTTAGCCATTGTAGATATTTTTAAGAGTATTGTGGTCATTTTAGAGGTTTTAAGGGTATTTTGCTCATTGTAAAGGTTTTAGAGGTATTTTTATCATTTTCGAGGTTTCAATATTTCAGTTAGTTTGGTGGTTTATGTGTACGTATTTGTGTAAACGGATGTATTGAGTTTTATTTCTAAGGCTAAGTTAAAAATTATTCCCAAAATATTTAATCTGCTTTCAATTTAATTCTTCAATTTTTATTTTTCACTAGTCACAGGCTTGCGTGATATGTGAAAAAAAATTTAATGATTGTGTTTTGTTAAGTAAAAAATGAAAATAGTAGATGAGACTTATAAGTGTTATTCCCTAACCCTTCTTAAAATGAAGTAATTATTTTTTAACAAAAATGTATTGATACAATATATTATATTTTCTAAATTAAGCTATCTATATTTGTTATGTGAAAGCATTTTAAGCTTTTTTTTTTTTTTTTTTTTTTTTTCAAATCAAGGAAACATAATGCATTTTACATTTAATTATTATATAAGGCGAGATATTTTGTAAATAATGTAATGTGTAGTTGAAGGAATTTGTTTCTAGTACCCCTTACAAATGGTTCGTCCTCTACACATCCTAAATAGCCTAAAGAGGAAGCGGATACAAGTAAATTCATAATGTATATTAAAAAAAAATACAAGACTCTAGTTACATATAAGAAAAATGTAATTTTATCAATAATCTACCAAACATTAGGATGAGAAGGTAACATAATTGTCAAAGAAGTATCTTCTCTCTCTACACAAACCTCTCCACTTAAAACATTATCGAAGTGGATCGAGTGGATTGAAGTGGATTGACCAAAGTGGACCAAACGAACCAAAATGGACCGTGAAGGACCAAAATGGACCAAAATGAACCGAATAGATCAAAATGATCCACTAATGTGGCTCAATAGGAGTAAAGCAACAATGGATACTGTGCTTCAGCTTTTAGATAATATATAATTTTTTTTTCATTTCAATTATTTAGGTTCCATTAATTTGCTTCAAAATATATTCCTTCAATCTAGTTAGTACCATTAAGTCCTACCAATTGATGTCGTTTTAATTTGGAACTGAATAATATTATAAAACTAACAAGATGATTGGACAAAGTTAGGCAGAAGGAATTCATTGAAAACAAACTAAATTTAAATGATTGAAATGAAAAAAAAAAAAAAAAACCCTTAAAGGATTGAATTGAAAACATGTCAGAGGTAGAATGTGTAACTTATAATTTTGCCTGTCTTAAATAACAGAGTTGGATTAAAAATGGACAAAATATAAGTATCCCTACCTGTTTATAACCCACCCCACCCATTTTTAGTTTCGATAGATATATATATATATATATATATATATATTTTTCCAATTTTATTAAACTTTGATTCTTTTTCGATGTTCTTTATTTCTTGTTCTAAATCAATTTTGTTGTTCTTAGGCTGTTGACTGCTAATACATCTGAAAAGTGAGGACAAAATGGGCTTCTGCCCTTTTCAGCCAAATTAATTAGCCTTTTGCCCTTCTTCCCAAACTAAATAGGGAAATGCCCCTCTTTTGAAACTCGACTTTCTCAAAATCGAGTTAAAAAAAAAAAAATCTGAAGCCCTATAGTGACGTTTTTAAGGACCTATAGTGACGTTTTTAAGGACTTATAGTGGCGTTTTGTAACTTGATATCCATGAAATCGAGTTATAGGCAATTTTATTGCCTATAACTCGATTTCATGGATATCAAGTTACAAAACGCCACTATAAGTCCTTAAAAACGTCACTATAGGTCCTTGAAAACGTCACTATAGGGCTTAACTCGATTTTGAAAAAGTCGAGTTTCAAAAGAGGGGCATTTCCTTATTTAGTTTGAGAAGAAGGGCAAAAAGCTAATTAATTTGCTTGAAAAGGGTAGAAGCCCATTTTGTCCGAAAAGTGAGGAAGAAACTTCAAGGTCTACACTAACAACCACGAAGTGTCTTCATCATGAAAAAGAAGAAGAAGAAAATAAAAGAAAAAAAATGCTACGAACCCCTATGCGATTTTAAAAGCTTAGAGACAACTTCATAATTTATATTGTAAGTCATACTTGAATAATGTGTTGGAAAAATACATGTTTATATTGCATATAAAACATATGTAGCAAAAATTTACGGATCTACTTTATTCGCAACTGATAACATGTACTGTGTAAATTTCATAATATAAGAACAAGAGAGTGTACCTTGGTGCGGTGAAATTCAAAATCAAAGATTAGAAGTACTTGAGAATACTTTTAATCTTCACTCCAATTCCACTTGTGCCTAAGAAGTGTGATCTCTTAATCAGTTTATATGTATGTGTTCAAGGGAGAATTAGAGAGTGACTTACACTCACATACAAACCATTTCATTCTCTTACAAAATTCTATATGTTTCTCTTCTTATAACTGATTATCTAATTGGGTTAGACTTTTGGGCCATTCCAATTGGGCTTTAGTATGTGGCTTGAAGTGAGACCAAAAGGGAACAAATAAAACACTACCTCCAATAGGTTTTAGGTTTTTTGTCAACTCTTGACAAACCTAAAATTACCATTAATTATATTTAATACTACTATATAAATATAATTGCACTCTAGGCCTTATTAATAAATTATATCCCAAAACTTTATTATACATTCAATCCCTTCATTAAAATATTTGTAGTAATACAAAGTCATGAAAGTTGATTACCACTTTGAAGATTACTACATCTTAATTCTTGAGTACCCGGTTTAACCCTTTAAGTTATTCATCATATATTTATGAAATCCAATTTCATAAATATATACTTTAGTAACTCCTTACTAAAGTGGTTAGGCCTAATACTCTGAATAACTAAACCCATTAAAACTTATGTCAAGAGAATATTTTATATCTCTGTTAAGAGATTATGAATTCTATCTTGAGAATATATGTTCCTTCAACACTAAATGTGACTACCTAACATATTGAGGTTTTGATCGTGACTTTAAATCTCATTTCTAATATATCAAAGCAATCTACACGTCATGATCAGGTTCATTATTCTCTCAGGATTAAGAGTTGATGTAAATAGAAGTCGTGAAATTTATTATTCATTTGACAGTCGTTAGTAGAATAATAAATCTCACAGTGATCCAACTCAATATGTTTTAACACTTAAAATATATCAACATATCAACTAGAAGTCTCCACTTCCATGATCAAGACAAATTATCTTAGTTGATATGTTATAATCTTCGCAGATGAAATGCCCAATTTCATCACCGACTATGAACTAAAATTCTGAGTTTACAAAGAACTTGTGACTTATATCTTCTATAACTAAATCACATAAATCACATACTATGCATCTCATGGACTATATGATAATGTCCAAATATTCACGTTACCATTATTTTAGATAATAATAAAACAAGTTTATTAATCACAACATAATGTCTCCGTTAAGAGATTATGAATTCCATCTTGAGAATATATGTTCCTTCAAAATTAAATGTGGTGCCCAACATATTGAGGTTTTGATCGTGACTTCAGATCTTACTTCTGATATATCAAAGCAACCCACACTTCATGATCATGTTCATTATTCTCTCAGGATTAAGAGTTTATGTAAATAGAAGTCATGAGATTTATTATTCATTTGACAGTCGTTAGTAGAATAATAAATTTCACAGCGGTCCAACTCAATATGTCTTTACACTTAAAACATATCAACATATTAACTAGAAGTCTCCACTTCCATGATCAAGACAAATCATTTTAGTTGATATGTTATAGTCTTCACAGATGAAATGCCCAATTTCATCACCGACTATGAATTAAAATTCTCAGTTTACAAAGAACTTGTGACTTATATCTTTTGTGACTAAATTACATAAATCACATACTATACATCTCATGGACTATGTGATAATGTCCAAATATTCATGTTACCTTTATTTTAGAAAATAATAAAACAACTTTATTAATCACAATATAATGTCATATATAATGTCATACATAGCATCATACAATAGGATATAGAGGGCACGTATTCTAACATAATGTTAGAACAACATTTTTTTTAATGATTTTTTCAAGGTAATTACGGGTATAATAATGTTATAATTGGAATAAGATCACTTTTATCGTATTTATCATTAACCTTACTTTTATTGTATATTGTGATTATTGTTGGGTTAAGATAGTTTGACACCGGTTAATTAACTCAATTGTTTAAGTTGATTAATTAGGTCAAATTACATGCCAATTGTGGAGGCACCAATAAATCACCAAATAAACTAAATGCAGCAGAAATAAACTAGATATGGTGATTTGTTGACAAATGGGAAAAACCTTTTGCAAGACAAAAATCCTACCGGGTGAATTTAAGGTCACTACTTCTCAGAATCCGCTAATCAAAAATCAAGTGGTTAAAAGTATGAGGAATCTTACCACTAACTTGGCCTATCCCAATATACTAACCTACAGTTGAACCTCTAATCAATACCCAATTGGACTTGATCTTGTAGTAGCCTTCTTTTCTTTGATGCACAAAACTCCAATCTATGATTAATTCCTTTGCACGGATCCTAGTACGTGACTAACTCCAGGAACTTGAATGATTGTTGTTGGATGCAAAGTTCTTCACCTCATCAACAAATGAAGATCAGGAAGCACTTGGTTACAAAACTATATGGCGTACAAACGCAGTAGCTTCTCACAGAGAAAATTAAATTATTGGTCTCTGTATCCGTGTATGACAACTCTTAAAATAAGATTTATATATGTCTAGGGTTGTGAGAATAGAAACCCTAAACAAATAATACAGCATGGGCTGAATTTCAGATTTGGAAATTCTAAAATCATAATTCTTGACAAATCGAACTTGTGTCGAGCTTGTGTCAAGCTTTAAAGAAACAACTTTTCTTCACTTGTTTCTTGGATCAATCTTCATGTCTTTAATATTAACACTTGATATGTTTGAATAACATATTTCTTGATGAATTAAACTCAACTTAGACCTATCCAATTACAAGTAAAGTACGTTTTGTCAAAGGATTAGCCAATTACATAAAAATTATGACCCTAACAATTATGTTTGTAAAAAAAAAAAAAAAGGGACCAGCTCACCTACCCTTAAGAACCATCCCATTACCTCTTGTTTTTAAATGGATTTGAGACACCTATCAAATAATAAATCTAATGGTCAAAAACAAAACCATGTCAACCCCACTTTATTTATCACACATCTACTCTTTGTTTGTCTCAAACTTTTCCCCTCTACAACATCACTGCTGTGACACCATCATCAGAAAAGAGACCCTTCAGTGGCAAAGAGCATAAGGAGACATGATCTGGTGGAGATGTTTCAACTACCATTTACCTCTCCTTAAAAAACCTAGAAGCTAATAGATGGAACTTGACCCAGAGATCTTTGATCCCAATATTGTTTTATAAGGGCTTGTTTGGTTAGCTGAAAAAAGCACCATTTTTTTGTTTTCATTTTCAGTTTTTGGTGGGTCCCACCACTAAAAACCTAGGTTAGTTTTAGCATTTGTATTCAATTTTCATTTTCAATATCCTAAAAGTTGGATTTGAATACAAAAATGAATACAACTTTTCAGTATTTTCGTTTTCTATGAATAAGAATATAGTGACATATTCGTAAATATTGTGAAAACATAAAGTTACTTTTTTTTTTTTTTTTTTTGGTGATGTGAAGTGTGTGAGTGACAAAAGTTATTTTATTTTTTGAAAATATAAAACAATGACCAAACCTGGGTATGATGTATTCTATACCCAAATTATGTATTCAAAAAACCTACCAAACACTACCAATTATGAAAATAAGGTAGTGGTGACTCTAGAAATTTTCTCCAGGGTATTCCTATTTCACTTTGAAAAAATTTCGAGTCATTTCGGTTTATTTCGGGATGTTTTGGCAAATACTAGCTAAAATTCAAGATTTGACCGGCATGAAGTTTGTGCTTAAAAAAAAAAAAATGTTCTTAAAACCAAAACAAATTTACATTCTGTATGCCAAAAAATCTCAAAAGGAAAAAAAAAAGAAAAAAAAGAAATGAACAATGTGGTTTATATACCATTAATTGGTTGTCTTTTTTAACAATGTGTGTGTGTTTTTTTTTTTTTTAAAAACAAGTGGTACTCCTATTTTTAATTGCCAGCTGATGTTAGATTTTTGTCTAAAGGACACTATTTGCCAGAAAAGAAAAAATGTGTCAATATTTGCTTGGGTGCCCATTTAATATTTCACCTACCCCCAACTAATCCCACCATTTTTACCCGAATAGAGCCCCTAGTTTTCAAATTCTCTATCTCTGTGTTTTATACTTCTATCTTACAAGGCACCGCACTCTCTCTGCCACCCATTCTCTTCATGTTGCAAATATGTGAACATTGTGAAGGTCAAAGTTTCATGAGTAATCCACCTCAAGCTCAAAGAATTATCAAAGTTCACTTTCAGTTTTTTACCTGTCTCACTCTTTCACTCTCTCTCACTTACCTTTTTTATTTATTTTTATTTTTAGTTTTTAGTTCAAAATTTGTTTGGCATAAAAATTTTGAGGGTGTTCCTGATTTTGCTTGAGGGTGTTCCTATTTTTTTTTAAAGGTAAACAAAAAAAAAAAAAACTATTATATATAAATTTTTATTTTTATTTTTTATTTTTTATTTTATTATTTTTTTTTCAGGGCAGGGTGTCGCCACTGAAATAAGGGCTTTTTGGTTTATGGTGTTTTCATCACTCATCACTCAGTTTTCATCGCTCAATACTCACTTTTCGTGGGTCCCACACAAGGTGAGGTTGTTTGTTTTAGTTTTCATTCTAAATTTCCATAACTCATTACTCAAAAAATTGAGTTAGAGTTATGGAAAATGAGAACAAATTTTTCCTGGTTTCAGATTTAGAGTTACGAATTATCATGGAATTTTTGTAAATTTAGTCACATTTGTGGGGCCCATCTTAATGTGTTGTCTCGTCAAGTCAAACTACACTCTCACAAAACTCATTTCTTTTTCTTTCTTTTCTTTCTTCTTTGCAATTTCTTTCTTTTTCTTCGCTAACACCCAGTTGCTTGTTCTGACTTCGCCTTTTCTTTATTCTTTCTTCGTTCTTCTTCTTCGCAATTTATTTATTCTTTCCTCTTCACCTTTCTCATCACATAAATATTCTTTCTTCTTTATTGATCTAACACAAAAAGGGAGAGAAAGGGCTAATCTATCACAGTGGGTTTATGGGTTCCGATTGGTGTTTTGTGCGGTGGTTACAGTGGATTGGGTTTTTAAGGGTTAAGATTAGTGGGTTGTGGGTTGCGATTGGTGGTTGCCATGTTTTGTGCGGTGGTTGTTCACACGGGTTACCATTCTGAACAAAGTCAACTTGTAGGCTCCACCATTAAGAGTGTTTTAACTAAAAACTACACCCAAGTTTTTGAGCCAAACACAATTGGGATAGAGTTAATAGAAAAATAAGATTACAAATATGTGATATGAGTGATGAGAAAAGAGTTTTGAGAATTGAGTTTTGAGTTATCTCCAAACCAAATAGGCCCTAAGTTTTTTTTCTATATTCAAATTCGGGATTTGAATAAAGAATAGAGAAAATCAAAAATGAATACACCACTTTTTGAAACCAAACAGGTACTAAGCTTCACTTTTGTAGGTTTTGATGGAATTTTATTAATGTCTAGGTTTTGCAGAATTTGAAATGAAATTAGCTTATGCTGTTTGGTACTGTTATTTAAACAACAGTTTTCATTGTTTAAATATCACAACACGTATTTCTATAACACTTTTTCACTCACACAAATTTCCAAAACATTTAAACAATGTAACTAGAAATCTCTTACCAAATGGGCCCAAATCCATTCTCTATCAAAAGAGAGAGAGAGAGAGAGAGAGAGAAATGTACTTGTACTTTGCTCCATGGCCTTGTGGACCTGTGCCTCCACTAGCAGACTAAAGCTTTCTACTATCCACTGTATGTTCTGGTAGATCTTCGATTTGGCAGCGGTGATGTTGTAGAGGGAGGAAGTTTGAGGCAAAACAGAATGTGTGATAAATGAATTGGGGTGGTTTTATTTTTGACCATTAGATTTATTATTTGACCGGTGTCTTAAATCTATTTAAAAGTGGGAGGTAATGGGAGGGTTCTTAATGGGAGGTAAGCTAGTCCCAAAAAAATATAGGTTATTGTATTAGTTTTAGAACCTTTTCCCTCTCAGCTTTAGGAATTAAAACTATTTCAAAATGGACATTTCCAAAACATTATGCACCTAAATTTATTGTAATTTTTTTATTTAAATATTCAATGATCATTCCTGGGAAGCATGGGTTCAGCTCCAAGGCCACCGCACCCGCACCCACACTTGACATGCAAAGACATGTTGTGCGACCGTCGACGTGGTTGCACACGCATCCGTGGTGAGTCCTTTTTTTTTTTTTTTTTTCCTGATTTGGGCCGAAACAGGGCCTGAACAGGATGATATCATCTGTTTTGGTCGGAAAAATCATACCAGGATGGTATCAAACCACCCTTTTCATCGTCTCTTTCTTCTGCATTTCATCTTCATCTTCGTCTTTGTGTTCTACAAAGCTTTTGAGCCTAAGTGTTTCCTTTTTATGCTTGTTAATCTTCTTTGTTTTCTCTCTTTTTAATTTCTTAGTTTGTGTGCCCTACATGACCTGGTCAATACTTAATACTGAGTGAAGTGAAGGGTTGAAAGACTAGTACCTACTGGGTTTTATTGTTTCCCCACATACCAACCATATGGCTAATAACTTTTGTTTTTCAAATTTTTTTTTAAAAGAATTTAATGGGTTTCCGTTTTTTACCTTTCTTTTATTTTTTATTATTATTTTTAAATGGTTGTAAGTAGTATATTATTATTATTATTAGGCATAAATGCACTTTTAGTCCCTACATTTTGGTTTTTTTCCATTTTAGTCCCTACATTTTATTTTTTCCACTTTTAGTTCCTAAATCAATTAACGCGTTCCATTTTGGTTCTTTCCGTTAGCTCACTACCAGAATTTGCTTAGGTGGCAGATGGACTATTAAAATAATAATAAAAATTTTTATTTTACTATTAAAAATGCCACGTTAGCTTATAAATTTAAAAAAAAATTTATTTATTAATTTTAACTAAATAAAAAAAATTAAAAATAGATCGTTTAAAAAAGAAATTAAATTAATTATCTTCCACAGCACTAGCATTAGTCCTAACATCACCAGCATTGAGATTAATCTCATCAAGTTTAACACCCCCCCCTCAAGAGCAAAGCTCTTACTGCTTGATCATCCACAATATACTCTGGATATTCAACTTGATGAGCAAAAATATTAATCAATCCCAATTTCTTAACCATTCTAACATAGTTGTCGACACCAAGTGCCTTAGTAAAAATATCTGCCAATTGATTCTTGGATGCAACATGGAAAGTCTTGATTGTACCATCTAAAACTCTGTTTCTAACAATGTGACAATCTGCTTCTATGTGTTTTGATCTCTTAAGGAACACTGGATTTGCAGCTATATGCAATGCTGCCTGGTTGTCACAGTAAAGCAAAACTAACTTCTCATGCTTCACTTGCAAATCTCTTAGTAAGAATAAAATCCGAGTAACTTCACAGGTGGTGCTAGCCATAGATTTATACTCAACTTCAACTGAAGATCTTGATACCATTGACTGCTTCTTTGATCTCCATGAAATCAAAGCATCTCCAAGAAAAACACAATATCTAGTAAGTGATTTCCTTGTGTCTGGGCATCCTGCCCAGTCAGCATCACAATATGCTCTCAATTGTAAATCTGAATCACTAGGAAAGAAAATCCCTTGTCCAGGTGTACCTTTGACATATTGTAAGATTCTTGTTGCAGCCTGCATATGAGGAACTCTTGGTTTGGATAAAAATTGGCTTAGCCTGTTCACGGCATATGTGATATCAGGTCTACTAAGTGTCAAGTACATCAATATACCTATGAGCCTTCTATATTTGCTTGAATCTAATAAAAGTTCACCACTGTCCTTTGACAGTTTCAATTGTTGTTCCATTGGAGATTTAGCAGGCTTACAACCCATCATGCCTATTTCCTTTAAAATGTCTAAAGCAAACTTCCTTTGGTTTAAGCTTACTCCCTTCTTGCTTCTAGCAATTTCAAGTCCTAAGAAGAACTTAAGTGATCCAAGATCCTTAATTCCAAATTTAGCATCCATAACTGACTTCAAAGTTGCTACACAAGTAGGATCATTTCCTGTGATGACCATGTCATCCACATAGACCAATAAAGCTGTGAACAAAGAGCCTTTAGCATGAACAAAAAGAGAGTTATCAGTAGTAGATTGAACAAATCCAAGTTTCTGAATAGTGTATGACAGTTTTGTATACCATTTTCTTGAAGCTTGTCTCAAACCATAAAGGGATTTAAGCAGCTTGCAGACAATAGGAGGAGCAGATGAATTTGAAGAAGAAGAGGCAGTTGAAGTCCCCCCCTTACTGTGAAAACCAGGAGGCAATGACATGTACACTTCTTCATCTAAATCCCCATGTAGAAAAGCATTGTTTATGTCCAATTGGTGAAGGGGCCAACACCTAGCAGCTGCTAAAGCAATAAGGACTCTAACAGTGACTGTCTTAGCAACAGGAGAGAAGGTCTCAAGAAAATCAATGCCTTCCCTTTGTGTGTATCCCTTAGCCACCAGTCTGGCCTTGTATCTCTCCACTGTTCCATCAGGATTTAACTTAATCCTATACACCCACTTACACCCAATAGGGGTTTTACCAGGAGGTAAGGTGGTAAGCTCCCAAGTATGAGTCTGTTCAAGTGCCTGAATTTCTTTGTCCATTGCTGCTCTCCAAAGAGGATCTTTAATAGCTTGGAAAAAGAATTGTGGCTCTTGAGGTGATGTGCTAACTGCCAATAGATATGATTGATAACAAGGCTCTAAATGGGAGTAAGCCCATCAGCCACATCATAAGGTGCACCAAAAACATGAGTAGTAACACAAGCATAATCCTGTAAGTCGACTGGTTTAGTGGATTGCCTAGATGATCTTCTGATAGGTGTTGATGGTGGTTCATGAGTTGATGTAGAAGCAAGTACAGGTGTGACAAAAGTAGGAATTATGGACATAGGTAAAGAAGGAACTGAAGAATCAGTAGAATCAAAAGCTGCATGAGAGGAATCAAAATGCTGAGAAGAAACCTGAACAAGAATAGGATCAGAAATAGGATTTGAACAAGCAATAGACTTAACTTGGATAGTAATAGGAGTAACAAAAGAGTCATTACCTGAGTTGGAAGATGCAAGACTATCAACTTTAGTAATTGAAGTAAAAGGGTTTGAAATTGAGGCTTTACCATCAATAAAAGGAAATATGTTTTCATGAAAAAGCACATCTCTAGATATGAAAACTGCATTTATGGACAAATCTAAAACTTTGTAACCTTTTATGCCAAAAGGATAGCCTAGAAAGACACACCTCCTTGCTCTTGCTGCAAATTTGGACCTGTTATGTGCAAGTGTAGAAGCAAAACAAAGGCAACCAAAGATCCTTAAATGAGCATAGGAAGGAGGATTGCCATAAAGGACCTCATAAGGGGTTTTGTGAGATAGAGGTGTACTAGGAATCCTATTAATCAGATATGTAGCAGTTAAAACACTATGCCCCTAAAAATGTAAAGGCAAATGAGAATGGAACATGAGTGACCTTGCTACATTCAAGATGTGTTGATGTTTCCTCTCTACAATTGCATTTTGCTGAGGAGTTTCAACATAGCTCAAATGATGCAAAATGCCCCTTTTAGCAAAGAAATCACTCATGATGAATTCAGTTCCATTATCAGTTCTAATGACCTTTACTTTCCTAGAAAATTGAGTTTCAACCATGATGCAAAATTGCTCTAATATGGACTGAGTTTGTGATTTGTGCTTCAACAAGTAAACCCATGTACATCTAGAGCAATCATCCACTATAGTGAGGAAATATTTGCAAGAATCAATGGTAGATACAGAAAATGGACCCACAAATCACAATGAATCAAATCAAAACAATTCTCAGAAATATGTAAACTTTCATTAAAAGGCAATCTTTTCTGTTTGGTAAGAGGACAAGTATCACAAAAGAAATCTTTATTTGAATCACAAATCTGTACATTTTTTGACTTTAGTAAATTCAGCTTGGCATTGGAAGGATGCCCCAACCTCAAGTGTCATATATGTGGCTGAGTTTTATTAACAGAAAAAGCAGCTGAAACAAAAGAAGTGATTGAATTGCTATCTTCCAGCAGGTAGAGGCCATTGCATTCTTTACCCAGACCAAGTGTGCTTTGATGAGCAAGGTCCTGGATGAAACACAAGTTACCAAAGAAAATAAGGCAACATAGGACAGATTTAGCAGGTTGGCTAATTGATATGAGATTGAAGCTAAAAGATGGAACACAAAGAACATTATATAAGATGAGGTTTTCATTAATTTTGACAGTCCCAATATGTGTGACTAAGGCTACCTCACCATTGGGAAAATTTACATGAGTGTTCAATGTGGCAATTATTGTGGTGAAACAAGACACAAAATGCACCATGTGGTCAGTAGCACTTGTGTCTATGACCCAATTAGTAGTTCCAAAACAGGTTCTATTAACCAGTTTGGTTGAAAAAATGGAATGTGTCAAATTTAGACTGAAAGCAAGATTAGACACAATACCTGACATAGTTTCAAGGTAATTGTTATGAGCTTGAGGATGTGGATTAGTGGCTGCCACACCAGCAGTAGCAGGAACACCAGCGGATGAACACACATCAACAGCTCTAGAAACCAAATTAGCCAATCCATTACCAGTACTCACATTGGCTGCATGATGATTCTCACCAGAGTTACAACCAGCATTGAGGAAGGCCAACAATTGCTCACACTGAGCTTTAGAAATAGGAAATTCAACTGAACCACTCTCAGTTGCTGTTCCTGGATTGCAAGTGACCTGATTAGCACTTGATCTTCCCTTTGGTTTATATCCTGGTGGATAACCATGTAACTTGTAACATTTATCAATTGTATGTCCAAGCATGTTGCAGTGAGTGCATAAAGGTCTCTCCTTTTTGTTATTTCCTTTGTTCCAAGTAGGATTACCAGAATTACTTCCTTTTGAGTTAGCATACATTGCTACTGAATCAAGCTTTGCAGTGTAAGATCCTCCATGTCCTAAACTCTTGTGAGACTCTTCTTGAAGAACCAAGGCATAAATCTTGCTAATCAAAGGAAAAGGTTCTTGCATCAGAATCTAAGTCCTTATAGTCTCAAAATTCTCATTCAAACCCATCAAAAACCTCATAGCATAAGTCTTGTCATGAGAAGCACTTAGAGTTTTGATTGCTCCACAGGTACACTCTGGTAATGGCTCCAAATTGAGTAGTTGATCCTATAGCTTCTTGAATCTTGTGAAATACTCTATGACTGTCATCTGGCTCTGAGAGATGTTAGAAATCTCCTTCTGAAGATTGTAGATCTTGGGACCACTATCCTGTGAAAAGAGTTTTTGCAATTCAAGCCACTTCTCTTTAGCAGTTTGACAATACATTATGCTGCTAGATACATCAACGTGCATGGAGTTGATCATCCATGAAATCACCATTGTGTTACAACTTAACCAATCTTCATAGAGAAGAGATTCTGGATCTGGCTCAATAATTTTGCCATTAATGAAACCTATCTTCTTCTTGGCAGTGAGAGCTAAGATCATAGCCCTTGACCAAGAGTGATAATTCTTCATTCCAAGCAGTGGTTGTGTAACCAAGATGTTGCCTGGATTTTCATTGGAATTGAGAAAATATGGATTTGGAAGATTTGATGAATTGATTTCAGTGTTTGGTTGAGAGGTACGACTAGTTTGATCGCTTGATTCAAGAGACGCCATGGATGGTACTCAAAAACTCAATTGAAGGAGACGAAGATCAGAGACAACGAGATTCTTTCTCAAGAAAATCCATGGCTGAAACACAGTTCTCATCAAAACTTAAAATCTTAAGATCAGATGGGGGTGGTGAGTATATTTCTAAGGAGTTTAAGTCTTACTTGTCTGCCTATGGTATTCTCCATCAACTCTCTTGTCCATACACTCCACAGTAGAATGGATTGGTAGAACGAAAACATAGACATATTATAGAAACCACAATTACTTTACTGTCTAAGGCTTCCCTACCTTTCCAATTTTGGTCTTATGCTGTTCAAATTGCAGTTTTTCTCATAAACTTGCTTCCTACTGCAACACTTCAATTCCACTCACCATATTATCTGTTGTATCACTCCCAACCTGATCTCAATCAGCTCAGGATCTTTGGATGTGCTTGTTATCCCTTTCTCAGACCTTACACCTCACACAAGCTTGAACCTAGAACCAAGGAATGTGTATTTCTAGGTTACTCTTCTGTTTCCAAAGGTTACCTATGTTTTGATCCCATTACAAATTCTATGTATACCTCTAGGCATGTGTTGTTTAATGAAACCAAATTCCCTTTTCCTACACTGACTTCTTCTTCCTCACAATCACCTGTCACTCCTACATCTCACTCCATTTGGTTGTCTAATCTTCTTTACTTACACTCTCTTCATCAACCTTCTATTTTAGGGCCAGCCCCATAGTCTGTCACTCCTGCCACACCTCTTGCCACTTCCTTTGATCAACCCTTTCACACAGTTCATTCTACTGCTCCTGCTTCACCTAGTTGCACTGCAACTTGCTCTCATCCTCCTTCCACAGCTCCTATTGGTTCTACTTTGCCATCATTACTTGCTTCTGTCCCACATATTACCTCCTCTAGTGACCTTTTATCCTTACCAATTGTTCCTGTTAACACTCACTCCATGCAAACTAGGTCCAAGAGTGGCATATCCAAACCTAAACTCTGCTATAAGGCCACTCTGGACTATAATTTTACTGAACCATCTACCTACAAAATAGCTTCTTCTTATCCAAATTGGTGCAAGGCAACAGATGCTGAATTTGATGCATTGCAGAAACAGCAAACCTGGGTTCTTGTTCCTCCTTCTGATCATTTCAATCTAGTAGGGTGTAAATGGGTTTACAAATTGAAGCTTCACAGTGATGGTTCAATAGCCAGATACAAGGCCAGGCTGGTAGCCAAGGGGTTTCATCAATAACCTGGAATTGATTTCACAGAAACATTCAGTCCTGTTATAAAACCTGCTACTGTCAGATTGGTTTTGGGCATTGCTGTCAGCCTAAATTGGTCTATTAGGCAATTGGATGTCTCCAATGCCTTCCTTCATGGCTATCTCAAGGAGGAGGTTTATATGCAGCAGCCACAGGGTTATGTTCATCCCTCTAAACCTCATTATGTCTGCAAATTACTTAAATCCCTTTATGGATTGAAGCAGGCACCCCGGGCATGGTTTGAGAGGTTCACTTCCCAATTGCTTCATCTTGGTTTTTTGGCTTCCTTGGCAGATTCTTCTCTGTTTGTTTATCAGTCTGGCTCTACTATTCTCTACCTACTGCTGTATGTTGATGATATTATCATCACTGGTAATGCTCCTAACCAGATTACCTATCTCATCTCAGCTCTCAGTGCCACTTTTGATCTCAAGGATCTTAGCCCTCTCAATTATTTTCTGGGTATTCAAATCACACCCACCAAGTATGGTCTTACCTTATCCCAGACAAAGTATGCCTCTGATGTTCTTCATCGTTTCAATATGCATAACTCCAAGCCTACTAAAACTCCATGTTGTCCTGCCACAAGACTTACTCCAGATTCTGGTATGCCCTTGTCTGATCCTTCTACTTATAGAAGCATGGTTGGAGCACTGCAGTACCTCACATTCACTAGACCAGATTTGGCATTTAGTGTTCATCAGTTATGTCAATTTATGCAATTTCCTACATCTGCTCATCTAGAGGCTGCTAAGAGAGTTCTCAGATATGTGAGGGGCACTCTTTCTCATGGCATTTATTTCTCTCGAGGTCCCCTTACTTTAACTGCCTTCACAGACGCTGATTGGGCAGGTGACCCTTTTGACAGGAAGTCCACCATTGGGTTTATGGTGTTTTTAGGCTCCAATCCTATTTCTTGGTCATCTAAGAAGCAGAGCATTGTGTCTAGATCCTCCACTGAAGCTGAGTATCGTGCACTTGCCACCACTGCTGCTGAGCTTTCCTGGCTTCGTCAGTTGTTTCGTGATCTTCTACTTTTCCTTCATCATGTTCCAGTTTTATGGTGTGACAATGTGTTTGCCATTGCTCTTGCTTCGAATCCAGTTTTTCATGCTCGTACTAAGCATGTCGAGGTGGATTATCATTTCATCAGAGAACGTGTTCTTCGCAAGGACTTAGCTATTTCCTTTGTTTCTGGCAAAGATAATCTTGCAGATATATTCACTAAGCCTTTGCCTGGTCCTTTGTTTCTCCTATTTTGGGACAAACTCATGCCTCGTTCCTTCCCCATTCGTTTGAGGGGGGATGATAACAATAGAAAAACAGAGCATCATTTACAGTTAAAGGAAGAAGATGGTTAAGCACGTATTGGACTCACACACACGTGTGAACCACTAAATTAAACTATGTCGTTTCAGTGTGGGTGAGAGTTAGTTATAACTCGTGTGATTCTGGTATGGCACGTGTCTGTTCAAACCCAATCAGTTCAAGCTTCAGAGATGGCGGGAAATTCTGTTACAAGTTAGTTAGGATTGTTAGAAAGTTTTGGATCCTATTTTATGCGTGTAAATTCATTTATATATAAGTGAGATGTATTGTATTTCAATTCATTAAAGAAAATCATAATTCAGTTTTCTCTTCTCTGATATTCTCAATTCTCTCTCTCTGGTTTTCCTTTTCTTTTCCTTGCTTCTTTTCTCTTTCACGCATCTCTGCAATTCTCACTTGTTTCTTCAGGCTACAGGCAATTAATATGCTTCCCCAGTCTATTACTCTATTTCCTCCATCAACTTCACATTTCTTACAGTCCTTGATCTCTCTCGCAACATGTCGGACTCCTCAATACCTCACTCTCATTGGTTATCAAATTTGAGTGGTCTTTCAATCCTCAACATTGCTTACAATTCCCTTCGAGGTACCATTTCAGATGCATTTTCAAATTTGGTTTTTTTGGGAGAGCTTGATCGTTCATACAGTCATTATATTGAAGGTCAGTTACCAGCTGATCTGGAACGTTTGACCAAATTACGCAAATTGGATTTATCTGGAAACGACATTACTGGCATCATACCAAGCTCATTTGCCAAACTTGGCGACGTGCAAAAGTTAAGTCTGATGCACAATGGCATAATTGGGGAGACAACTGAGTTTGTGGATGGATTGTCCCAATGTTCTAACAGTTGCCTAGAATCGCTAGTTCTGGCTGATAATGGTTCGCTGGGGGGTTCTATGGAAACTTTTCGTCCCTACAAGAACTTTACCTCACCGGAAATAAAATGAGTAGAGTCATTCCAGAAAGCATGGGAAAACCATCAATGCTTAGTACGTTGGATATTCACAACAACTATTGGGAAGGTGTCTTTAACTACTGAAGCTCATTTTCAGAATCTCTCACAATTAACAATTCTGTACTTTTCTGTAGTGTCCACACCACTGTCATTTGTTTTTGATGTGAAACATGATTGGATTCCTCCTTTTAACCTGGGAATTGCTGAATTAGAAAACATTTTGATAGGCCCAAACTTTCCGGCGTGGCTCTATAACACTGACAATCAATTGAGCCCTTGGACTTGATGTAGGCTCCAGAAACAGTGCATCAACACCCATAAGATCAACCATACAGTTTTGTGGCTCATGGACTTCAAACATTACAGCAGGATAGGAAGTAACATCAACCATCAAATGACTCCATATAATCTCGAAGAAAACGGCTTGATCCTTCAGCACGACTTCATATATGGACAATTCTGTATTGAATTTTACAGTCTTGCCATCTCTTTTTTTCATTGTAAAATTTATATTGCCCACAAACCTCTCCATTGAGACCCACTAGCAGCAAGGGCATGTTTGCCACCTAGAAGAATCTTTTCATCAAGGATGGTAAGTTCCATAAGGACGCCATTGTTTGCTTGATCCACTTCATCATTGTCATGCAGCATAGTGGGCTTGTAATATGCCTGCTCTTTTATGAGTGTAGCTTCTCCGTAAGTAATTATCTCATTACTATCAATTGCAGAATGTTGATCAATGACATATTCCCTGTCATCTTCACAAAGCTATAACTTGTCGCTTGTACCTTCAAGAAGTTGTAACTCTTTGTAAAGTTGTAATTTACAATTATGTTTTTGTTGGCTTTTATTTTGTGCCAAATTTGAGTGTAATTATATTCAATCTTTTGTACCCTGTATTTATTGTGAGATTTATTTGTAAAGGTTGTGTGTGGGAGAGAGAGTGTGTGAAGACTCAAGGCAAATTGAAGATTGAAGTGTTTTCGCGGGTAGCTCGCAAGTAAGCATCCTGCGAAGTGATGCATGTGCCTTGCAAATGACTGGAATGTGAATAGTCAGGATAGGATCAAGACAGCTGGTTTTCGTGAGTGTCTCGCGAGTAAGGCCTTCTTGTGAGATACCCACGAAACAGTCTGTTTTGCTATTTTGTCTTATCTACTCCACTACATCCTCACCCACACTATATATACCATCATTACCAACAGATGTTGAGGAGTACTTCTAAGAGAAAACCCTAGTCACAAACTTTGAGAGTTAGAGATTGTTATACCCACAATTCTCTACACAATTGCTTGTGGATTTTCCTCAACATCTACCTCTCCATTTCCATACCATTGAGAGGTTGATAGCCCAAACATTTACCACACCATTTTGAGTGTTTAGTGAGGTTTTAGTGCTATTGGGAAGCATTGGATGAAGCCAGGCTTTGGCGGATGCAATCGGGCATATTGCGGGATTCGAAGAGCTAGATAAGACACGGTTTTGAGAAGCCTTGGAGGGCTTAGGTGCATCGGGTAGATTAGGCTTGGAGGGTCTCTTGCTAACCCATGTATTCCAACTAATTGTCTAGTGGATTAATTATCGCTTAGAGGGCGGCGGAGAGGTTTTACGCCGAGTATTTTGGTTTTTCTCTTCGATAACACATCGGCATGTTATCTTGTGTTTGCATTCTTCTTCCTTACTCTTTTAGCTTTCATATTACTGATGTGTTATATTGATAATGGCTTAGAGTAGTTTATTTGTTTATCCGCTCGCTTTTACTCTATTCCACACTTAGTATAAATTAGAGTAAAATCTATTGGGCCGTAATTTTTACTTTGGGGGTCTAAACAGCTCTTGTGTTTTAACACATTTTCGAGCTTTCAATTGGTATCAGAGCGGGTACACTCATTGTGATTTTATTACCTGAATGTGATGCTTGACCCTTTTGTGATGGACTGGTCACAATCTCTCAATGCCCTACCATTCTTTAATAGGAGAAATTATGCCTTTTGGAAGGTCTGTATGAGGGCTTTCTTGTGTGCTATAGATGAGTCGGTATGGGACTCCGTCAAGAATGGGTATGTTAAACCCACGACTGCCAAGTCCAAGTGGGACAAGGCAGCTCTTGCTTTGGCTAATGCAAACAGTAAAGCTATTAACGCTATATTCTGTGGTGTGTCTATTGATGAATTTCACAGGATATCACATGTAGAGACAGCCAAGGAAGTTTGGACGATTCTTGAGACTACTTATGAGGGTACCAAGAAAGTCAAGGACATGAAGCTCCAAATGCTTACCACCAGATTTGAAGAGCTCAAGATGGGTGACGATGAGTCTTTGATTCATTCTATGGAAAGCTCAATGAAATTGTAATTGCTAAGCTCAATCTTGGAGAGAAGATTGAGGATGCTAAAGTGGTGAGAAAGATTTCGAGGTCACTACCAGAGAGTTTTCGAGCAAAAGTCATATCTATAGAGGAAAGTAAAGATTTGGATGAGATCAAAATCCAAGAACTCATTGGATCTCTCCAAACATATGAGCGGGGAATGCCTTCTCAAAAGACGAGAAAATCTCTTGCTCTTAAAACCATCACCGAGAGAATGGATGACTCCTTCGAAGAAGATGATATAGAGGAGGTAGCATTCCTTGCAAAGAACTTCCAAAAATTTCTGAAGATGAAAAATAGTGGGAAGCCATTCAGTAAAGGAAAGTTTTCATCATCTAAGGGTGATAGGAAGGAGTTTAAGAAGAAAGATGGGAAGGAGTTTCAATCCCCTCAAAGAATTTTGTGTTACGAATGCAATGGCCATGGGCATCTCAAGAAGGAGTGTCCTAACTACTTGAGAGGGAAGGGCAAAGTGTTTGCCACTACTCTTAGTGATTTTGATAGTTCAAATTCAGACACTGAAGGAGAATGTGATAGTGAGGGGAACTACTGAGCCTTCATGACAATTGTCTCCGTTGATTCAAAGAATGATTTGAGCAAATCGGTTGATGAACTTGGTGATCTTTCTGAGGATGAGGAAGTTGAAGAATTGGAAGATGAAGACATGTACCAAAATGAAGGTGAGAACAACCTTCAAGAAGTATATGATTCTCTGCTGGAAGATTGTGGCAAATATGCCAAAGTTGTCAACCTTGCTGTGAAAAAGATGAAAAATGTTGAAGAAAAGCATAGGGGAATACTTGTGCAACTCAAGGAAGCAAAGTGTGAAGTAGAAGGACTCAAGGGAGAGTTGGTTGAAGCATACTTTAAGATCAAGTTCCTTGAACTTGAAATTATCCAAGCTAATGTCAAGGTTGAGCGCATCTCCACCAAGAAACTTGACAATGTATTGTCCTCTCAAAAATCTTCACATGATAAGACCGGTTTGGGTTACACTGGAGAAGGAAGTTCTAGTAGCAAACCGAAGAAGGAACTAAGGTTCGTATCAGCCAAGAATGAAGAGAAACTTAAAGAAGTGAAGCCTAAGATTGAGACCCCTACTGTAGTAAAGAGAACCATTGGTGCAAAGCCAAAGGAAAAAGGGAAGTCATTACCCAAAAATCAAAGGGAGCCTGGTGTAAAGCACTTGTGTCATCATTGTAGCGCATAAGGACACACAAGGCCGAATTGTTTCAAGCTTCATGCTCTCAAAAAGGCTGATTCTATGCATGGTCAAGAAACTTCAAAGAGAATACCAAAGGGAGTACAAGCTAAAGGAGATAGTGAGGGACATCTCATTGGAGACGTTATGGAGATTTTGAAGAACATATCACTGTGCCTTGCTAGCTTCACTCCGAGGTTTGAAAGTTATGTTGGTCGTACCCCTCCATCTAAGGCTCTCACCTAAAAAACTCGTAAATTGTGGGTGCAGAAGGGTACTTATGCATGATTTCCTCCTATGTCCTTGCATTAATACTTCCTATGTTTAGAGTCATAAGTTCATGCATCATGTCATGGATTGCTTCTAGTTTATAGCATGTTTCTTTTACAAGTTTTGTTTTGTACTTATTTTTTGTTGATTTTACTTGTTTTGTTTTTGAGTGTGTTCAAAAATTCAAAAACCCATAAAAATTGAAAAATCTCCAAAAAGTTTGATTGCTTGTGTCATATCACATGTGAGTTTGGCCTAGTACCTTTGTACTAATGGCGCAGTGTATTTACGAGCTTAGCTTGTTTTGTATGTGTAAGGTTGAATTTAATCAACCATTTTATTGGCTTTATTCCGTGCCAAATTTGCTTGTATTTCAGCATTTAGTAACCCTGTATTTAGGTGGGTTTGTTGTAAGGGTAGTGAGTGAGATAGAGTGTTGATTGCTCAAGAGTGTGCAAGAAAATAGAGACTTGCGGCTTGCTCTCGCGGGTGGCTCGCGGCTTCAAGCCGCCAGACGCAGCACACGTGCCAAGCGTGCCAGAAGGTGAACAGTCATGCTAGCTGGAGCACTACATGACAAAATAGGACAATTGGCCATACGGTTATCTCGCGACTGGATCTCACGACTCAGTCAAGTCGCGAGGTCAAGCCGCGAGCCACACCTGTTTTGTAAATCCTGACGTTTCACATTCCTCTCTCACTCCAGTATAAATACCCCTTTTACCCACAAATAAAAGAGAGCTTCCAGAGAGAAATTTGAGAGAGAAACCCTAAAGAAAAACAAGATTGATTCACCCACAATCTATACATTAGAGTCTCTTCAAATTCCTCAACTCTCTTCCTCTCCATTGTCAAATCCTTGAGAGACATTTTATCAAACCTTGTTCTCACCATATTCATCACTGTGAGAGGGGTGTTTGGATTTCTGGGAAGTAGTTAGGAAGGAACCAATCTACATTGGTTGATGCTACGGTCTAGTAGCGGAATCCGGGAAGTTAGAAAAGAAAAAGGTTTGGCGCAATCTCGTTGGAGCAAGAAGCTTGGAGGGCTTAGGTGCACTGGGTAGATTAGGTTTGGAGGGTCTATTGCTGTCCATGTATCCCAACTACATTTTCTAGTGGATTGTTTACCGCTTGGAGGGCGGCGGAGAGGTTTTACGCCGAGGGCTTCGGTTTCCTCTTCGATAACACATCGCGTGTTGTCTTTGTGTTTGCATCTTCCTTCCTTTTCATCTTTGCCTTTTTATTATCTTCTGTGGGTTGTGATTTTAATTTGGCTTAGATAGTTTTTCCAATTCTATATTATAGCTTATGTTCATTTTCCGCATACTAGTTGTTTGACATAATGCTTGAATTGGTTAAGTTGTAAATTGGGGGTCTAAACGTTCAAGGGTGTTTATACACATATTTGAACTTTCAGTATGCACATATATCTTTGTGGGAGAAATTTTGAAAACTATGTGTGATTTTTGTAAATAGATCTTCAAGCTTGTCATGTATGATTGGTCAATAGTCTTGATGGTCTTGATACTTGCATAGACTTGTGCCTATATCTCTTCCCAATTTTTTTTTATGTTTTTGCTTAAAGAGCTCAACAAATGTAAATTTCAAAATGAAAAGAGATAATGAGCTGTAAAATCTGTTGTACATACTAATATTTGACTAGGAAAAAAGGGAAAGCGACTTTTAAATTGAAATGTATGGTGCTCAAAAAGCCAAAAGCTTACTCTCAATATTGAAATATAAATAATTTCATGCACCGATCTCAAAAATGAGATGTATTGTTCAAAAATGATCAAACGTTATGATTTGTGCAGAAGCCAAATGAAAAGCTTCTAAGATTTGTAATCATTTTCTTGTGGGAGGTCATATATGCTCATTTCTATAATTGAGATAGTCCACTTGACTTAGTACTAGTTGTGTATGACTTGATTGAATTGATCATTGAAGCTTCACTCTGGTTTAAGGATTATTCCACATTTGATACTCACCCACAACACACAAGTCTTAGTTCAATTAATGCTTATTTCATTTGTGTGATTGTACATGCTCAAATGTGATGTGTATGCTCAATTGCTTGCCGATCAAACCTAAAAAGATTTTTTTTGAGTATTTTATATGTTTTTGAAAGTGATTTTATACTTTCATGCTTTAAGTTTTTGTTCAAAATGCATTTTTGTGTCGTTCTTCAAAAACTTGTTCAGAGACATTTTCACGAGAAGCTCGCGACTAAAAGCTTCCTGCGAAAAGAGTTCAAGGGAAATCTAAAAATCTCATTTTCATATAGAAAGTATTGCAATTGTCTCGCGAGTGTTTCGCGACCAAGCACTTCCCACGAAATGATTTTTAGGCAAAAACTGGAAAAACACAAGTTTCATATAGAGGCTATCGTGATTGTCTCGCGACTATTTCGCGACCAAAAGCTTCTGTTCTTCAGTGGTGTTTTTTGCGACTAATTTTGCGACTATCTAACCTACGAAAAATGCGTGTTTTCAGTTTTAGAAGGCTGATGTGATAGTTTTTTAAAATACTTTCTTTTTCCCTCACACTACCTCTCTCAAACCTCTCCCAACCCAAATTTCTCTTCTCTTAAAACCCCATCATTTTCAAGCTTATTTTTTGCAAAATCAACTTAAAGGGTAAACATTCTCTTCATTTTTGTCTTAGATTTTGTAGAAATTAACTTAGGGTTTTAAAATTGGGGATTTTCGAAAAAGGGGTTGGGTTTATGATTTTTAAGCAAAATGTTTTCAAAATTTTGATTGGGTTGAGTCCCATTTGGTCTATGTGTATCTGTGTCGGCCCCTTGTGGCATTTTAAACATGTATTGAGGCATTTTTCTATGTTCATGCATTGTCCATTCATGTAGTGCAGTGTTGCATGCCAAGTGTTTGTCAAAATGTTCAAGTGACATTTTTGTATTACTTTGGACTCAAATGAGTTCCAATTTTTGGGAATACCCTTGATTGAATTTGGTTACCATGTTTTGATTATTGGGTGTGTGTTTTACACACTTTGCCCAATTTGTGCCTCACAATGCCCTGCCATGCACCACCTAGGCACACACTAGGCACACACCATGCATCACCTCATGCACACACATGCACACTAGATGCACACACATGCACAGTTTCTTATTTCTTGCATGTTAGTTATTTTTTTTTTTTATGGTTTAGCACTTATAGCATGATTTTTTTAACCTTGTTTAGTTCTGTTTTGAGTATTTTTACTTTTGTTTTGGACTAACATGAAACTAATCATGTTTATGCTATGTTTTTGTGTTATTGCACTTGTTTCCCTTTTGCTTGGTAATTATGTGTGCAGATGTCTCCATTCAAGACGTTAGTTGTGAAAGAAGGCAACAGCAAAGGAAAAGAGCTTGTGATTGATGTTGATAATCTCTCACCAAGGCCAAAGAGGACTCAATCACTGATAGAAGTGTTTGAGCCTAACTATTTCAGATCCTATGCTCCATTTCAGAACTTTGAGAACTACTTTAGGGAAGCTCCATTGTTGGTTGAAAGGTCTATTGAACAAGTGTCTCTTCTTGACACTAAAATCCCTACATGGTTTGCCACCAAGGATCGGAACTACCTACTTTCCAACTTTGATGATGCATATGTGAACATGGTCAAAGAGTTTTATGCTAATGCCATTGTTGAAGGAGAGGAGCTCAAATGTTGGGTTAGAGGAAAGAGTTTCTCAGTAACACCGGTGTATCTAGCGGAGATTCTACACATCAACCGACCAATGCTAAACCACCACTGATATATGATGATCTGAATCTGGATGCAGAGATTCTTCAAGAGGCTTTAGGAGATAACTTGGAGTTTTCATCCAATGGGAAATCAGTAAGTGCGGCATCCCTATCTCTCGAATTGAGGCTACTCACGACGATCATGTTTAACAATCTCTATCCTTTGTTATGCATCGAGTACATAAATCTCAGTTGAGTGTTATTCCTCCATGATTTGATCACTGACGAGGAGATTAATGTGTGCTCTCACATTTTTCACATCTTGGCAAAAATAGCTGAATGGACTGTTTCAAGGAACTGTATTCCCTTCTGCTGCCTTATCTCAAAGATCTTGAAGCTCAAAGGCGTGCGTCCTTCGGAAGATGAGCACCCATACCCACGACCAAGCCCAATAAACATCCGTACTCTCAATGCAAGTATAAGTCACACCAAAAAGAGCACCAAGCAAGAGAGCCATGCCACTCCGGGAAGTTTAAGCTTTACCTCCCATGCTTCTGATGCAAAGCTAGACAACATCATGGTTACTCTCCAAGAGATTAATACCAAAATATCCAGACTAGCTACCATCATGCACTCCCAACACATTCGCTTTGACATAAAGATCACATCTCTCCGAACTCAGTTGGACCAAATTCAGAGGAAGCTAGAAGAATATGGAGACTAGTTATTCCATGACAAAAAGGGGGAGATAATCTTTGATAGGGGGAGTGTAGTGATAGGGGGAGGAGAAGCTAAAAGATTTTTTTTATTGCTTTCTTTAAAAGCTTAAGTACTCTGTTTTTAATTTCAGTTTAATATTCAGTACTTTTATTTACTTCATTGCTTTGTAGCAATTTTTTAGTACTTTTAGATGTTGCTAAACTATCTTAAGTATCTCACACTTGTACCCGTGTAGGATCTTGTATCCTAGATGCATATACTTCATGTATTTTGCATTGGTTGTGTGTTGGACATGCAATTGATCATTGTGATTGGTCTTTATTGCTTTGCATGTCCAGATGAGGATTTACTAGTTAAATGTTCACTGTAGTCATTCTTTAATGACTGACATTGTTTGATCAAGATATGCTTACATGTTTTATAGTGTTTACAAACTTGATCGCACTTTACTTGCTCATGTACGTACTATGTATTCAACTTGTCATAAACTTAATGAAAGTTTTGTTTGTGTGCAAGTGTTTTAGGTTACAGGTATATATGTGCAAGTGCTTTATAGCTTCTAGATTAGGTGTGAGTGAGTTTTGCCACTGTTCCCAAACTCATGTTTAAGTCTAGAATCTATTTTAGGGGTTTTGTCATGGAATAGCCAAAGGAGGAGATTGTAAAGTTGTAATTTACGACTATGTTTTTGTTGCCTTTATTCCGTGTCAAATTTGAGTGTAATTATGTTTAATCTTTTGTACCATGTATTTATTGTGGGATTTATTTGTAAAGGTTATGTGAGAGAGAAAAAGAGTGTGAAGACTCAAGGCAAATTGAAGACTAAAGTGTTTTCACAGGTAGCTCGCGAGTAAACATCCCGCGAAGTGATGCATGTGCCCTGCACATGATTGGAATGCGAAGAGTTAGGATAGGATGGAGACAATTGGTTTTCGTGAGTGTCTCGCGAGTAAGGTCTTCCCGCGAGATACTCGCGAAATAGTCTGTGTTGCTATTTTGTCCTATCTGCTCCATTACATCCTCACCCACACTATATATACCATCATTACCCACAGATATTAAGGAGTGCTTCTGAGAGAAAACCCTAACCATAAACCTTGAGAATTAGAGATTGTTATACCCACAATTATCTACATAATTGCTTGTGGATTTTCCTCAACTTCTACCTCTTCATTTTCATACCATTGAGAGGTTAATAGCCCAAACACTTACCACACCCTTTTAGAGTGTTTAGTGAGGTTCTGGTGCTATTGGAAAGCATTGGAAGAAGCCAGGCTTTGGCGGATGCAATTAGGCGTATTGTGAGATCCGGAGAGCTAGACAAGACACGGTTCCGTGAAGCCTTGTTGGAGTAAGAGCTTGGAGGGCTTAGGTGCATTGGGTAGATTAGGATTGGAGGGTCTCTTGCTAACCAATGTATCCCAACTGATTGTCTAGTGGATCAATTACCATTTGGAGGGTGGCAGAGAGGTTTTATGTCGAGTACTTCGGTTTCTTTTTTGATAACACATTGGCGTGTTATCTTGTGTTTGCTTTCTTCTTCCCTATTCTTTTGGCTTTCATCTTACTACTATGTTATATTGATAATGGCTTAGAGTAGTTTATTTGTTTATTTGCTTGCATTTACTCTATTCTGCACTTAGTATAAGTTAGAGTAAAATCTATTAAGCCGTAATTTTTAATTTGGGGGTCTAAGTAGCTCTTGTGTTTTAACACATTTTCGAGCTTTCACTCTTCTTTGGACATGCTCTCAAGATCTCCTTGCAATCATGAGAGCTTTTCTTTTATATAATTTGATAATAAACTTGATTGAGCTCGACCTTCTTATGGGCCCAATTAATGTATTTATTTTATTTTATGTATTTCTTGCATGACCCAAGCCCTTGTAAACTAATGGGGAATTGAGAGAGCATGTGACATGATTTATGTGTTACTAGTTTCTAAAAGAGTTAGTATCTCCATTAGCTAAACCCCGTCTTTTTTGGAGGGTATGAGTCAGCTCTATTGGACCTTTTGTATGAGCCAAACTTGTGTGTGTTGCGAAGTGGGCTGATACACTACTAGCACCAAAGGCTTATGGAAAGAGTTTAGTATCCAAAATTTTCTCTCAAATAGAGGTCCTAAACTCTTGTTGTGTGTGGCTTGACTTTCTCACCTAACCACTTTGGCCTCTAGAGCATAGCTAACCCCCCATTGATCTTACTTGCTAGCAACAACTAAGTTTAGCCTTCTAAGGACCTAAATTAACTAAGGAAGAGTAGCCAGTGAGGCTTAGTCTAAACCTTTCCCTAATCATGCAAAAAAAAAAAAAGGGCTATTTGCTTTGCCCAAACAAATGAAAATTTGAAAATTTCTCTTTATAAAACATCTTGGGGTCCAAAACCTCTTCTATTAACCAAAAACAAGTACTTAGGGACACCCAAAACTCAATATAAGAGGCCTCCATTAGCTCAAACAGATTTAGCCTCGTTCTACCCTTAAAACTCCAACTTCAAAACAAAAGGTCATTCAACCATCAAACAATTACATGATTTTGAGGCCCATGTGTGAAAATAGTGGTACCAAAGAGTCTTCTCTCTCCCTGTCGGCATCTCTCTCAAATTCCTCTTCCTACTATCCATAAAGAAAAGTTTAACACCTAATGTTCTAAGCATTTTTTTTTTTTTTTTTTTTTTTTTTTTTTGCATTTGATTCATTGTAATTTTGATTTTTCTCTTTTTAAAGAACCATTAGCCTTTTATTATCACACATTTAAAATTTTGGGCTTAACTCTCCAGAAGCAATCATTTTTAAAGAACCTGAGAGGAGATTTGGCCATTGTCCCAAAAATGTCTCCAACATTAAGGAAGCAAAGAGATTTAAATATAATTAATGTACTAGATAAGACTAAGATTTTGATAGTGCTGTTGTACTCATCATTTGTAATTTTACCAAAAGTTCCCTTCTTTTTCCTAACTAGCTAATATCCATGCAATGCCATGAATTATCAATTTTGTTAAAAAAAAGATTATTTTATGATCAAAGTTTGATACTTATCTTGTGTTATAATATTGGAGGAATCAACTTTAATTATATGAGATAAAAAAAAAAGCATAAATATAAATTGTTAAAATCAATATAATTTAGAAGATGAAACTTTTTTTTTTTTTTTAGTAAAAGGCGAAAGAATAGTTCGCTCTATGCTCACTGCATGGCTACGTTAGAAGATGAAACTATTTTTTTTTATACAAGATAGAATTTCTACTCTAGTCTAATATAAGTGTATATTTGTGTGAAGCTCCCTCCTGGAGACTTGAACCCTGACTTTTGCCCCCCACACCCCACAAGTATTTATACTTATGGAGTGACCATTGCACCAAGGGTGTGCGGTTAAACTATTTCTTAAATGAATTGACGAATATTTAATTACTTCCATTAAGTTAAGGGTATAGTTATTATTTTTATATTTGTTTTTGATTGAATGTTGTTTCTTTTTTTTTTTTTTGGTAAATTAAAGCGAATTTTATAATAAATGATGTTCAACTTATAATCTAAAAAAGAGTAAATTGCAAAGTTCGCCCTTAACGTTTGGGATTGCTTGAATTTTACATTGAAGTTTGAAAAATTAGATTTTACACCTTGAAATTTACTTTTGCTAGCAAAAGCAGCTCTTTCGTTAGTGGTTTGCTGACTTGTTTGTTAAGTGCCACATCATACTGTCACATTTGCTAGTTGCACCAATTAAACGGTGACATATGTTCTCAACTATTCACATATGTTCTCAACTATTCAATCTCATTAACTAAACTTAAAATAAATCTTTAATAATATTTTTCTTTTATAGTATTTATAATTTTTTGGGTATTCAAAATTTCCCCCAAGAATTTCTTTCCAAAGAAACACTAAAAAATGACAAATTGAAGCAAAAATTCAAATGATTCCAGCTAGAAACAAAAAAAAGAAAAAAGAAAAAAAAAATTCTCAGCATTTTTTGGGTAACCAAATAGAAATTTTTCCCAAGAAATACACCACAATAATGAGCAAACCCAACAACCAAAATACTTAAAATACAACATTTTGGGCATTCAAATTTTTCCCAGTAAATCAAGATTTTCTATCCATACAAACACTAAAAAAGATTACAAATCAAATTAAAATCCTATTCCAAAAAACACAAGCAACTTCAACAAGGCACACATCAAAACCCATGGATCTACAAGCCCTCATTTCCTAAACCCAAAAGAAATCCTCAAGCTTTCATAACATAATCACCAAATCAACCAAAGGATAAAATCAAACAAAATATGTGTTAAACTATGTACAAGACAAGGATGCAAGGGACCTGCCTAAGCTACAAGTAGTTTAGAATAGAAATGCTTAAACTACAAGTAGTTTGTATATAGCATTAGTTGGATTCTGTTTTGACACTTGTCAGTTTTGTATTGGCTAGATTAGAAGTTAGTTAGAGCTGTTAGTGTTTCCTGCCTCTGATCCTATTATATAAAGGGTAGAGCTTAGATATTTATCAATACATGTTAATACAATTCTCTCATGGCACCCTCTTATCTTCTTGATTACCACTGCAACCTTGCTTCTGCTCATGTGTTGGCCTCAGCTTCACTTACTCAGTCTCATGATTCCAGTGCTTCCACTACTTCAGGTATTCTCTACCCCATATCCTCTACTTTGTCTTATAATAGGCTTTCTACTTGTCATAGGGCTTTTGCCATTTCACTTTCTGTTTCTAAGGAGCCTGATTCTTATGCTGAAGCCATCTTGGATCCTAGATGGCATGAGGCAATGCAAGTTGAGATTGATGCTCTTAAGGCTAACAACACTTGGATTATGTGTCCACTTCCTCTTGGCAAGGTTCCTATAGGGTGCAAGTGGGTTTACAAAGTGAAGTTGAAGGCTGATGGTTTTGTGGAGAGGTATAAGGCTTGTTTGGTGTGTTAGGACATATGTGATTCACTTGTCAGGAGCATATGTTACTATTTTATATAATTGGCTAATCCTTTGACAAAACGCACTTTACTTGTATTTGGGTATATCTAGGATGAGTTTAATACTTCAAGAAACTTTGTTTCAAGATCAAGTGTTAAAACTATGCGAGTCTGTCCAAGAAACAAGCTGAAGAAGTGCCTGTCATTAAAGTTCGACAGCTAGCTCGACAGTTGTCCATCTATCAAGCTTAAAAGCTGTTCCAGCCCCATGGCTTGACAGCTACTCGACAGCAGCTTGACAGATAGGCATTTGTCGAGGTTTATGAAAAACAGAGTTTTAGTTCTGTTTTGACTCCAATCCGTGATTATGTGTTTGGCCTTTCTTTTCTCATAACCCTAGACATATAAAATGATTATTTTAAAGGCTGTCAAAGGGTTCACAAGTTGTACAAGTGTTGAACAAAGTTTGTTCAAGCAAATTGTGACTGGAGATAGAATTTGCCCTAGTTCATCTTTTTTGTGAAGAAGTTGTTGTGTTCGTGCACCGTAGGGTTTTGTGACCAAGCATCTTCTTGATCTTCATCGTTGGGATGAACTAAAGAACTTTGCAGCCAACAACCTTCTCTAGTTGGTAATTGAAGTCGCGTATTGGGATTCGCGCAATTGGTTAGTCACGTACTGGGAGCCGTGCATCAAAAGGAGAAATTGTCACTATAGAACAAGTCTAATATGGTATTGGGGTAAGGGTTCAACTGTAGGTTGGTATAAAGTACTGAGATTCCTTTATTTGTAACCGCTTGTTGTGATAATAGTGGAATTTCGAGAGTGGTGACCTTAAAATCACTCGGTAGGGTTTTTGCCGTGTTGGTTTTCCCCATTTGTAAACAAATCACCTTGTCAATTTATTTTTTGTTGTACTTAGTTTAATTGGTAATTTGTTTGTGCTACCATGCGTTTGCATGTTAATTTGATTAATTAATAAATTTGGCTAATTAATCAATTAATTCATCACAAGGGGTCAATATGTTTTTGGTCAAGTGAGGGAATTGATTTTTTTGAGACTTTTTCTCCTATGGTCAAGTTTTTCACAATTAGGACCTTACTTGCTCATGCTACTGTTTCTAGATGGCATTTGACACAACTTGATGTCAATAATGCATTTTTTCATGGTGATCTTCATGAAGAAGTCTACATGCATCCACCACTTGGGTTTGGCAGCAAGGGGGAGGTTTGTAAATTGCTTAAGTCTTTATATGGACTTAAACAAGCTAGTAGAGATTTGCTAAATTGTCTTCCACAATTATTGATCATGGGTTTGTCCAATCCAAATTTGATAACTCAGTCTTCACCAGAATTAAGGGAAGTTCTATTATTATTTTGGTGTATGTTAATGACATCCTAATTGCAAGCAATGATATAGATGCATTGAGTTCTTTCAAACAGTTTTTGGATAGCAAATTCAAGCTTAAGGACCTTGGCACATTGAAATATTTTCTTGGACTTGAGCTGGCTAGAACTACAAAAGGTATCTCTTTATGTCAGAGGAAGTATACCTTGGATCTTTTTGCTGATACAAGTTTGTTGGCTAGTAAACCTACAAGCATACCTATGGAGCAATCTGCAAAATTAAGCAGCTTTATTGGTGAACCAGTTTTAGATATTTCACAGTATAGAAGATTAATTGGAAAACTTCTTTACTTAACATTGACTAGGCCTGATATATGCTATTTAGTGCATAAATTGAGCCAATTTCTCAGTTCCCCTAAAGTTCCTCACTTACAAGCAGCTTATAGAATCATCAAATACTTGAAGAAGACACTAGGGCAGGGTCTTTTCCTTTCTACAGATTCAAGCTTACAATTGAAGGCTTATTGTGATGCTGACTGGGTAGCTTGCATTGATACAAGAAAATCTGTTTTAGGTTTCTATGTATTTCTTGGTGATTCTCTAATTTCTTGGAAATGCAAGAAACAACAAGTCGTCTCAAGATCTTCAGCTAAGTTTGAGTATAAGGCTATGGCCACAGTGACTAGTGAGATTGTGTAGTTAATTGCCTTGTTTAAAACCTTTGGGGTGCATTATACACAACCTATTTACCTGTATTGTGATAGCAAAGCTGCTCTGTGCATTGCTGCCAATCCCGTGTACCATGAAAGAACAAAACATGTTGAAGTGAATTGTCATTTTATTAGAGAGAAAATTCAAGCAGGTGCTATCAAGACCTTCCACATTCCAACGAGGCATCAAATAGCAGATTTCTTCACTAAAGTCCCGGACAAAAGCAGTTCTTTCATCTTTTTTCCAAGATGAACTTGATAAATATATACAGTTCACCTTGAGGGGGAGTGTTAAACTGTGTACAAGACAAGGATGCAAGGACCTGCCTAAGCTGCAAGTAGTTTACTTTAGAATAGAAATGCTTAAGCTACAAGTAGTTTGTATATAGCATTAGTTAGATTCTGTTTTGACATTTGTCAGTTTTGTATTGGCTAGATTAGAAGTTAGTTAGAGCTGTTAGTGTTTCCCGCCTTTGATCCTATTATATAAAGGGCAAAGCTTAGATATTTATCAATACATGTTAATACAATTCTCTCTCTCTCTCTCTCTCTCTCTCTCTCTCTCTCTCTCTCTCTCTCTCTCTCTCTCTCTCTCTCTCTCTCTCGTGGTTTGCTTGATTTCCTCCATTGATGAAGATTGTATGAGAGCTTGAATTTTAACAATAGGCTCAGTGCCATTAATGGTGTTAGAGAGAGAGAGAGAGAGAGACGGCCATCAGTGGTGGAGACATTGTTGACCTGTGCTGCTGTGTATGGTGGTTGTGCTCTTGAGGTTTGGGCTTGGCTGAACTTGAGAGAGAATTGGGCTTAGGACAAAGAAACCCGCGAGAGGAGAGAGTGAGCTATCCATTGTGGCTTGTGGTGGTTGCTGGCGGTGTCCATGGGGTTTGGCTACGTGAAGCTTGGCCACCAGGCCCACCACCACTCGATTTGCTCTGCTGCTGGTTTAATCTTTTCATCACTTTCTTTTTCCCTCTGTCTCACTTGGATGCCCTCATAAGATGCCGATCCACCATTGTTAGGTGTCCCCAGTAGTTATGAAATGCTAAACATTGTATAATAAAAAAAAAAAGTTTGTCCATCAAAAAAAAAGTTTAAGAAAAAACAAAATTGAATTATTTTATTTTTTGTTTTTAGTTTTTATTTAATTAATTTTTTTAAAATAAGCTTTTATTCTAATTATTTAATTTTTTTAAGTTATTTATCTGATGAGAGAGAGAGGGAGAGAGAGAGAGAGGACGTGAGTTACAGATTTGGTAGAGAGAGAAAAAGGAGGCCAACAATGGTTTTTTTTTTGCAAGGTGGTTATAGATTTGAAGGTGGTGTTTTCTTTTTCCTTTTCTGGGATTTAAGCATGAGACAAGCTGTGAGAGAGAGAGAGAGAGAGATACAAATTGGAAGAAAACTGGAAGAGAGATTTAGACGTAGAAAGAGAGAGAGAGAGAATTGTGAGGAATAGATATTTTTAATAGATTGTTTTTTATATTATTTTAATGTTTTGATTATATTATTTTAATATGATACAATGTTAAAATAGAAAATGTGATATAGTTTATATTGTAAAGTAACGTGGTAAAATAAATAAAGTAAGTTTTGGTGTGACAAAATGGTATTCAATATAGCCCAGATGAGCTACTGCACTAATGCTCTTATAACTATAACAAGTGTCATATTTATGACTTTGTTTTTCATTCTACTCTTTCTCACGAGCAAAGTCGTTTATACTTTGAATTTGATCGCTACGTGTCAACAGTACTACTAATAAGATTCTGCATGCATAACACTTGCACCGCCAGTTCTCTCAGAAAAATCGAGCGAATGATGTGCTTTTAAGACGCCACAAATATATGCTCGCACCCCATTCCCAACCTTTATTCTTCTTCAACCACGCTCTCTCTCTCTCTCTCTCTCTCTCTCTCTCTCTCTCTCAAAGTTGAATTTACAACTAGTTCATATTATTCTCACCCCACTATCTTGTAGAATATTGCAAATAGATTAGTATATATATCTTGCATTTAATGCATAATTTTTCATCTTAATTCTTTGTGCATATTTTCAATCTTTTAGTTTCAATCACACAAATGTGACTCAGAACATAATATCAAGGGCTCTTATTTCGTTTAACTCTATTATATATGAGATTTGAAGTTGGATCATAAATTATGAAACGAGATTTGAAGTTTAGTCATAAATTATGAAATGAAGATTCAGGAGTAGTGGATTCTGGAAGTAGGTGGAAACTTTCCCTTAAAATAAATAATAATAATAATAAATTTAAAAAAAAAAAAAAAAAAACTTTATGCAGACGGTATCTTTTCTCTCTCTCTCTCTCTATATATATATATATAACTTCTATTTTGTACATTCACTACATTAACAACTTTACAGAAACCAGAATGACTATCTCATCAGGCAGCGATGCCCATCTCCTCATTTTCCCATACCCAGCACAGGGCCACATGATACCACTCTTAGACCTAACCCACCAACTAGTCCTCCATAGCTTCACCATCACCATTCTAACCACCCCAAAGAACCTCCATCTCCTCGACTCTCTTCTCTCCACTCACCCAGCTTCCATCAACACCCTCGTCCTCCCATTTCCCACACACCCTTCAATCCCACAAGGCCTAGAAAACACCAAAGACTTAGCCCCCACTTCTTTCGAAGCCATGATATGCTGTTTAAGTGAACTCTACGACCCCATAACACAATGGTTCAAATCCCACCCTTCACCACCTGCGACTATAATATCCGACATGTTCTTAGGTTGGACTCATCGACTCGCATGTGAACTGGGTATTCATCGTATCGTGTTCTCGCCCTCTGGTGCTATGGCTTTGTCTGTCATGTACTCTCTCTGGCGTGACCTACCTAGGAGAGAAAACCCTAGTGATGAAAACGAGGCCGTTTCGCTCCCCAACATTCCTAGTTCCCCCAAATACCCTTGGTGGAAACTCTCTCCCCTTTATCGTAGCTTCGTTGAAGCGAACCTAGATTCTGAATTCATCAAAGATGCGTTTCGCGCTAACATGGCGAGTTGGGGACTCGTTATCAACTCGTTTAACGGGTTGGAAAGGGTTTATTTGGAAAATTTGAAAAAAGATATGGGGCATGATCGTGTCTGGGCAGTAGGACCATTACTCCCATCTTTGCCTAATCAGAGAGGTGGGTCCAGTTCAGTCAAAGTAGAAGAGATTTTATCGTGGCTTGACACGTGTGAAGATCGCAAGGTTGTGTACGTGTGCTTTGGGAGTCAAGCTCTATTGAACAATAATCAGATGGAGAAGCTTGCATTTGGGTTAGAGAAAAGTGGGGTCCAGTTTGTTTGGGTGGTAAAGGAGCCCACAGAAGTATACGTGGACGGCGATAACAACACCGTTCCACAAGGATTCGAGGATCGTGTGGCTGGGAGAGGCCTTGTTATTAAAGGGTGGGCTCCACAGGTTTTGATACTAAGTCACCGAGCCGTGGGTGCGTTCTTGACTCACTGTGGATGGAACTCGGTCCTTGAGGGGATAATAGCAGGGGTGCCACTGCTGACGTGGCCATTGGGAGCTGACCAATTTGTGAATGATAGTTTATTGGTGGACGAGCTAAAGGTGGCAATAAGGGTCGGTGAAGGTAGAAAATTTGTGCCTGACCCGGACGAGTTGTCACGAGTTTTAGTTGATTTGGTGAGTCAGGAGCGAGTCGAGTGTAAACGAGCAACTGAGTTGCGTGGGGTGGCACTTGAGGCCATTGAAGAAGGCGGGAGTTCGGTTATTGAATTTGACTCGATGGTGAGCAAGCTGGCTGCACTTTCATTACCAGTGAAGAATAGTACCTTATAGTAATTAATTGATTTTTTTTTTATGAGTAGTAATTAATTGATTATTATTCGAAAAGAGAAGTATTGATATTGAAGAGATTTTTTTTTTTTTTTGGAGAAACAACCCAACTGGGTATTTTATTTGATAGTTGAAAAATCACTTACAAAGCAATGAAAAAGATATGGAGAAACATCTTTTATTTAAACCGATACAGGAAAAAAAATCTCGCACCCTGAGTTAAGGCATATATAAGCTAAAGTATTTCCTTGTCTAGGGGTGTGAGAGAAGGAAAAACACCGAACAGAGCTAGCATAAGACAAATGCCTTTTATCAAGTGACCATAAGAGGTTGATGGAGGAATACCACTTTGCAACACCTTGATGGATATTTCTGAATAACCCTCGAAGATAGAATCTTGAAATACTAGTTCGAGAAAAAATAAGTAGCTCCTCTAGCGGCAAGTGACTCGAGCACAACTACTGAAGATGGCTTTGGCATTTTCTCGAATGGGGCTGCTATAATCTCCCTTTGAGGATTTCTAACAACCACTCCTATACCAGCTTCATTCAGTTCATCGAACATGGCCCCATCGAAGTTTGCTTTCACCTTACCGTCGTCAAGGGGATTCCAAACCTTCTGTCCAGGGGGAGCACTGGTTGATGCACCCGAACCTTGTTTCTCCTGTTCCAAATCATCTAGCAAGTCGTAGCAAACCGATCCAATTTACATTGATTTTTGATCAACATCCCAAACAGATTAGCAAAGGAACAAAACTGGTGATTTGCAGCAACTAGCTCGTGGAAATCTGAGCTCCAAACTTTCTTAAGATTTGTACAGCCCCACAGCACAAGAAGGATGTCCTCAGGAACTTGCAAACATGAAGCACACAATGGATAACTAAAAATAGTTTTTTGTACTAGCTTCTTTAATGTTGGTAATGAGTCAGTGCAGGCTCTCCACATGAAGGATTTCACCTTATATTTGGGACATTAATCTTCCATAAACTGTTCCAAAAAGATCTTGAAGTAGCCCCATCAGAGACCGAGGCCAGCTCGCTGTCATCATCCACACATAAGAGATTGTAACCCGATTTTATTGCATAATCACCACAGCTGGTGCTCTGCCAAAACAGAAGGTTAGGTTGTGAAAATGAGCATAGCGGGATAGATTTAATTTTTTTTTTCCTCAAAAGGATAGAAGATCTGATCAATGAGGGAGGTGTTCCACCACTTTGTGTCTTGGTCGATAAGCTGAGAGACCACGGCTTCACTATGTAGTAGGTTTGGTGCTGAGACAATTTCTAAAACGTATTTTAATGTAGAAATAACATAATTTGTAATAAGAATTTGTATTTTTATTTTTTAAAAATTAGTTTTTCTAGGACTAACTTAACAAGCATGTCCTTTTAAATTAAAATTATATTAAATTAACAAGATGTAGACACCCCATTTTGCAACTCCCATTTGACCTAACTTGCATTGCATCGCATATCATTACCATATCATTTCACAAGTGCAAAAATGTAATTTTGGTTGTTTCATCTCCAAATACATCTCATGAAATAAATCTTGAGATTATAACGATTAAAATGACAGTTCATGGGTCTCAATTGGATAGCTAGATTAAAAGATACCAAGAAAACAAGTTTTAACGACAACATGCACTTGCATGAGGATATGATTTATGGTAAGGTTGCATGTACCTGATTTGGTCTAGAGACAAAGCATTTATTGATTCCATGCAAAATTAATAAATATTGATTAATTAATTGAACATACTTGGAATTGATTTGTTGAGCTTGTGGACCAAGGTAGTCAGAAAATAGAGTTGAAATTCGAAAGGAATCAAATTACAGTTGAATTGGGAAAGAACCAAACTGAAAGGTAAAATAATGGGAAATCTGGAACCAATTGTCGATCGACACTTGTATCAGAATCCCATATTTGCTTCCTTTTTCAGCCCGGCACCCTACTCAAATTGACTTTGCTCCCTACATTTTTCACTTAGAAAACCTTATTTTTCATAGTCCCACATTGTCTAGAGACTCAATCCTAGCTCCCCCATTTCTTGTATAAATATCCCTCTTTAGCAACAGCTCAAAAGACATCCAAAAAATCTTAGAGCTTCCAAGTGAATTGAGAATTTTCTCTTTCCCTCTTGAGGTGTTGTCTAGCTTGGAGTGTTGTGCATGTAGGTAAGGCTTCTAACCTTCTCAAGTTTGTTAATGCCCTAGCTTTAAATTCAAAGCATGTTTTATTTTCATGTTCTTAGTTAGTTTTTTTATTTTTTGTTTATCATGCTAGATCTAGGTTTTCTTTTTCATATTTTCTATGTTTATAGAGTTTTTAATTCAAATAGTATGTTCACATGTTTAGAATTAGGGTTTTTCCTAATTAGAAATATGTTCCTATGCTTTAGATTTATAATACTAGAATAACATGTCCTTGTATCCTAGATCTAAGATTATTTTGTTGATTAAAGTTTGGTTCATAGATTAAAGCATGTTTTTATTTCTAGTTCTTCACATGTTCTTAATTGCTAACACGTTAGAACTAGATTGTTCTTAGTCTTTGCATGATTAGGGTTTTTAATTCAAATAATATGTTCACATGCATCTCTAGATTAGGGTTTGTCACACATCACACACATATTCACCATCTCTTTCAATATTTGATATACATGCCTAGAATAGGGTTTCATCATGTTTTTGGATGTTTTACTCTTGCAATCACATGTTTTGGATGATATAAACTCTTAAATGATATAATATTATTATTGGTAATCAAAGTCTAGAAGATTGGTTTCATTGGTAAGTTGGATGCCTAACACCTTTCAAATCCTATAACCTTGCCTCCAAACTTAGATAAAAGGTTAGTAGATTAGACTTATCCTTGTAATTTTCTCTTTCTAGATTGTAGTTAGGAATCAAAGCAATTTATTTTTGCTTTAGATTATATCTAGAACTAAAGCCATGTAATTCTCTGGTCATTATCAAAGAGACATACAATTTCAATTTCAAATCATCAATAACAATGATTTATTTTTCAATTCTTTTGGTTTTCTTATTTTTTCAACTAGTCGCCAACCCGTGCGATGCACGGAAAATTTATAACGCTAAAAGGTTGGCAAATCAAATGCTTTTATGTCAATTTTGCAAGAAAAATAATTTGAGGGTTAATACTGCTTTCAAAAAAATTTATTATCTCACAAAGAAATATACCTAATTCTTAATTTGGGTAGGCCGACCAAGGTTGAAAGTAAAATATAAATACATTGTGTGATTGTCATGTAAATATAATTGATATAAAATATAGTTATTACTCCAATGTCACCAACCACAACAATACAAAGAAAAGTATATAGCTTGCAAATTCAAGTATATATTTTCCTATAGAAACTGGTAATAGAAATAGAAATAGCTATCATCTGAAACTTAGATAACACATTACCAACATAAATCCCTACAATATATTATATATGTAAAGCTTATATATATATATATATATATATCAAACTATTTACAATTACATACTAAACTTAGGCAAGAAAAAGAAAAAGCAAAGAGAAGTTAATAAACAAAATAAAAATCACCAAGAAATTATTAGCTCGTGAATCCCCACTCCTGATCACTTTCTCTCTAAAGTCTAAACTCTAAACCTCTCACACTAAATACTGAATCTATGTTTTGTTATGAAATGAAGTAGTTTATAATATATTCTTTATAGAAAGCTTCAAGTATCTTCCCAACCAAATTGAAAGCATAAAAGTTAAATAAGGAATAGGAAGGGAACCTGAGTCTCATGATTCTTTGCTGCCATAATAGCCGAATAGCTCACTCAAACAATGACTTTTATATGAGTGGTGTCTTCCTCTGTTAATCTTTAAGTGTGTCATGTTTTGTGGAGGAAGAACGTTGTATACAGGAAAACTAATTAGGCTAACACCATTAGAGAGTGTTAAGCCACTGAGATAATTGCTAGGGTTTTGAGATAGGAAGAGAAAAGTCCTAAACGTGTGTCACTCTTAACTCCGATTAATAGCCTAGGCCTCACTAGTTATATTATTGCTAAGGTTTATGGAACAAAAATAATTTTATATAAATAGAATAATAATTTTATTTAAATATTGTGCTGTCGTGGAAAATTATGGAAGTTTCAGATGCTTCAGTTTTATATATATATATATATATATATATATATAGATTAAATGAGTGGCAACTCCATTGTAAAACTCTTGACCTAGGAGGGAGAATAACAACAGTAAGATTCTCTCCAATGTCTCTTGAAAGGAATAACATGACTTCACCCCATTCACATGGGACATAGTCAAAACCTATAATTTTTAGGTTTGGATTGGAGGCGTGCTCTCTCACACAAGCATGTCACTTATTATGTCATGAAAGGAATATAATAATTGAGTTTTTTTAAAATAAAAAAAAAAAAAATTGTAAAGTGCATCCTTTTGGAAAGGAGTTGACTAGTTAATTTTATGGTTAGGACAAAATTTAGAAGGTTCTACCGTATGTCTTTCAATATAGCCCAAAATGTGTTATCTTTACTTGAAAACAATTATTTTTAATTATGTGAATGTTAAAAATGTTGCAAATCAGTGGCAATATGGTGCGCTATCGTAGGCAACCAAAAATAAAACCTATACTCGTAAAAATATATGTAGTAGTGCGAGTAAGGATCGTTCCCACAGAGAGTATCTAGCATAGTTTTATGCTACAAGGAGGGAGGGGGGGTTGAGTATAATGAAAACAATTTTAATAAGAAAAAAAAACAACTAAGGGACAATTCAAATTAAAATATAAAATTCAATCAAAAGAACAAATCTTGGTCTAAGTCAACATCCACCATCGGAATTTTACAACTGATCATCGATGCAAGCATATATCAATTCACACTTTGAATATTCACCGTTGGAACTATTTTCCTATCTCTCCTTAGTAGCAGTTAATTAGAAAACAAGCGATCTAATAAACCCTAACTACTAAACAACCTAAGACAAGCGCTAAAGGTTTAATCTAGTAGCAGCCTAAAGAACTAGAGAGATCGATGAAACTAAACAACACAAGCATAAGCCGTTGTATTTAATTTAGTCGAGTGTTCTTCCTAAGATCTAATAATTTCTGACGCAGCAAATCATTAAATCTTGGTTGCTTCACAAGTTAGAGAGATTAAACAATTACGGATTTGATATCTAACCTAGCAGTAGATTGTAACAAATAATAAAATAGTAGGCCTCATATTAATTAAACGAGACAATCATAAAAATAGGCATAGAAGAACATCCGATATTCAAAGCATAAATTGAACAATAAAAAAAAAAAAAAAAGATCTCACAGTTTTATTGATTCCGAGGCTTCAGTTTCCTTTGACCAAGTATAAAAGTTTTAGCCATGTAGGGCCATGATGAAAACTCAAAGGAGAAAATCAGAGAAGAGTGGAGAGAGAGGCATGTGTGTCCAATCTGATTTCTCCTCCCCCTTTTACATGTTAATTCCCCCATTCCTAAGCCTACAAAATCTCCTAATAATATTCTCAATAATAATATCCAAATCTAACTAATTAAGGAAAAATATTTTTTTAAAAAAAAGAAAGTATATAACTAGGAAAGTGGTGTTTTTCAGCTGGAATTTTCGTGCATCAGATTTGCAAGCTTCCAAAAATAAACCGCATCAGATTTGTGTATTAGAATTGCAGGCAAAGGAACATTCCAGAATGTCAACAGTGCAGGTGCAGCAACTTCAAGCCCGATTTCGACCTTGATGCAGCCCGTATCTCTCAAAACTCAAAACATGAAAGTTTTAGATCTTTGTCTTGGAGTTCCATAGCATCATGAATCATCTCAATCGGAGCTCGGATGAGAGAGTTATGTCCAGATTACGAAGCAATGTCAAAGCTGTCCAGAATCGCCCAATTAGCTACGTTTTGCACTTAATGCCTCCATTTGCATCCTAAATAAAAATATAAGAATAATGAGTACATTTAGGCACCAAATAAATATAAAAGACTAAACATTAAGGGAGAAAAATATGACATTTTGCATTCTCATCACAATACTTTCTTGGTCTCCTTCTTTAGAAAAATTAGTCTTCAAATCCTTTCAACATTTTGTACAAATTGAATTTAAAAATAAATAATAAAAAAAACCCAAAACCCTACTATGTTACGAATTGAAATTAAAGAAAAAATAAAACTAGAACCCTACTATGTTACAAATTGAATTTAAAAAAAAAAATCATAAAAATTCAATTACAATTACTTATGAATTGTTAAGTTTTGTCACTATGGTTAAATAAAAATTTCCATACAAATTTGGTCATGTATTCGAATTCTCTTATACTACCCTAAACAAGAAGAGTGAGGGATTAAGAAAAATTTAGAGCCAAGGTGGAACTAAATATATGTTGGGGATGTTATGATTTGAAAATTGAAACTCCTTTTTATAGTGTACTTTGATTATCAAATTGAATCTTATAAAGCATATTTGGGTTTCTTTAACTTTATCATTAATTGATGATGTCAAAAATCGTCAGTGAGTTGCACAGTCCTCACGTGCTTTAGATAAAACTTGCGAAACAGAGACAAAGAAGACCTTGCAGAGAGTACTGGTGTGATACTGGCCAAATATCCTCCGAAGGTTAAGTTAGAGAGAATTTCTACAACTCTAGAGTGCCAGAGCTGGGAAAATTACATGTACCTTGATTTGTGAGGGTTTTGGGGTTTTTATAGTAGTGTAGAGCCAACCTTAATTTCTTGGTGGAGAAGGTATTTCCTTGGAGGGGACATCTTCATCAATATTCTCAATTTATGGGATGATTTCTTTACAGGGATTCCTATAATTATGGTGGGGCGTGGAGCGCAAGATATTTTTATACCAGAATCCTTGGAGACTACTCATGCCATGTGGGTACCATGTAGATGCCATAAGGCTGATATGTGGTTTCAACAGACCGTTCCTTTCTATCTGTTCACTCGAAGGTGTTTGTCCTTCTCCTTACCTTTTCATTCAGGTCGCAAATCCGTCAACTAGCTTTGTTAGACCAACTATACCGTCTCTTCTAGTTCCCCATCTCTAAAGTCTGACTCCGTTAACTCAATCCGCCTACCTTGGAATTTACCCCAATCAGTTGCCCCCCACTTCATGGGTTCGTCGCTTGATACACCAGATGAACACATGGGGTGACGGCCTCAGCTAGTACTTGGGAATCGTGCTTTGATTGACAAGGTGGTTGCAAGTCATAAATGTTGTGGGACACATGGCGAAATTTTAGTGGCTGGTTACTTGGATCAAAGCATCGCTTCGTCTTCTACGCCGTTTCCTCTATATATATGTTGCCTTTCACTTTCATGTTTACTCTTTGCAACCATTTCCTAGAGTTAGCGCGCCACCATCATCTACAAGAATTTAGTACTCTGTCACCTCAGTGCGTTCGTTCACCATATTGCTTCCATCTCTTTTCTACATTGCACACCTGTAAGTGCTCTCCGTCCTGTACTCATATGTTTTATTTTCTTTCTCTTTTAAGTGTTATATGTTCGTCACGTATATAGACCTGTAGAGTCTTAGGAGTTTACCTGTCACTTGTAGGTGTAATAATGTCTAGTGAAGTGTCGAGTGAACAATCGCGTGTCTGCGAAGGAGCGAACTATGATGAGGTTTAGCCATCAGGTCAAAACGACTTTGGTGCCTCTTATTTAGAAAGGGTCCCGTCTACCAACTCACCTTCCAAGGAGGAAGAGGAGGATTCAGACGTGGATGGGTCAGAGAGTGCAAGTAGGGATTCAAATGGCGAGGAAAGCATTGAGAATGTCGAATCCCCTATTAGATCCGTCATTGGCCCTGACGGTCTTAGAAAGTTTGTTCTGCCCCTTATGTGGACGGTCAATGATTTCAACTAAACTATTAAGAGACCACACTTCGACACCCTTCGGAAGAGATATCAGATTCCCGTCGGCATCTCCATTTGTCTAACCTTTAAGTTTGAAAAGTACTATTACCGGGATGTTGAAGATGTCGGGATTATGAGCAAATGTTTAAGGCAGGACTTAGATCTTTGAGTGCTCTTCACTGTCGTCTACTTCAATACCTGGGACTAGCCGTCACCCAGATTGCTCCCAACGCTTGGAGAATCTTCCTCAGTGCGGAAGTAATTTATGGGGTTCTAACTAATGGGGAACGTTAGCTAACCATGGAGGAATTCTTCCATTGTTACCGTCCTTCTGAAATTGTCAAATCTAGGGGTATATACAGTTTCCTACCAAGGAAGCCGTTGCTTAGGTTAGTATCGAGACTCCTGATTCTAACAGAAAGTGGAAGAACTGGTACTTCTTTATTTAGGGGGACAACTGGATGTGTCACCCTAATGAATGGGAGAACGTGCTCGTTGAAGATAGTTAAAGGAAAAATGAGCTTATCACAGGTCATCGTATTACTATAAACATCTATAAGGGATAGAATGAAATGAGAGGGAAAATCAATAGTGAGTCTTTTAAGAAGGGATAACAAAAATCGAGCACGAGGCTTTGTGATGGAGTTATAGTGAGACAATGGATGGAGAACAAATGTCATCACCATGTTAAGGAATCTCGGACCTTTTGCAAAGCTTGAGCAAGGGGTGTTTTGACGGTTACCCCAAGATGAAGGTGTTTTACAAAATAGAGATGATAGTTCATCTTTGGACACAATCCTCAGACGATCGCAGCTAGGGTAGTCAGGATGAACTACCCTAGGAACGTGTAGTACCTCGGATACAATATCTGGAGTAACTACGATGCGCGTACCTCAAACATGAGTGATAAATGAGGTACTGAAGTATCGAATCCGTGCATATTGGAGTAAAACTCCTATATGATCATGGAGGGACAAGTGACTGGGATGCTACACAGTGACTCCCAACCTCGACTGTAGATGACAGTGGGAAGGTCAGTATTAAAAAAATCCGATAAAACGACTTGTCGTTCTAAATGAATACCACGTTGTGAAAAGTTCTCCAAGAAGTCCGACTTGGCCTTCTTATCACGGAATCGGACATGGGAGGGGGTAGAATCAGAGGAAGATGCCCCAGAATGAAGAGGGTTTTGGGATGGAGTGGATTTTCGTTTAGGTGCCATAGAGCAACTAACCAAAAGAGAGAGAGAGAGAGAGAGAGAGAGAGAGAGCAACACGCAGAAAAGCACCAACACAAATAATATCAAAATAAAGATAAATAAAGGTACGTATGCATGAAAAATGCATGAACATGTAACATGCAAAATTTAAAAACATCTTGGGCTCAGCCCAATACTAACCTACCAACACACATCATTGCACCAAAGTAAACACACATCTAAAATGCATGACACATTGTTATAATGCAGATGTGATACAATGCATGATGTTTTAAAATCATTTAAACAAAAATCCGTCCCAAAAATTTCACAAAAACTTCAAATTTTTTGAAAACCCCCAAAGTTTATCAAAACAACCCAAAAGTTAGGTCAGAAACATGAAATGCATGAAAAAGTGAAAGAAAGAAGATCTTAACAAAAGAAGAAAGATCAATCTAGGCCGAAAACCCTTGGGAATGAAGTTTGGAGTGAGAGAGAGGTGATTAGGAAGAGGAAGAGACGTTTTTTGTTGAGAGAGATCAGGGAGAAATGAAGAAAACATCGCACAGACCCTATTTATAGGAATTCTAGTTTCTCGATGGATCGAGAGGTATCGAGATCTGTTAAGAATTAAAACGCGAGAAATAGCTATCGAGAATATATCGAGGATCTGTCGAAAGGTGTCCACAGTTTAAGGGGCTCAATGGATTGAGGAGCTATCGAGCATTCAGAAACTTCCTCGATGGATCGAGTAGCTATCAAGATTGAATCTCAAGAATCTCGATGGATTGAGATTGCGATAACAGCTATCGAGAAAGGAAGCTAAAAAGACTCAATAGATAACCTAGCTGTCGATAGGTATCGAGAAGCTGTCGAGATTGCTTAAAAACAGTTTTTCAGAGAAGAGAAAAACACAAACATGAATGCAATCAAACATGCTACTCAACCAAAGATCTAACCAATATTTTAAACTCTCAAAATCATCTCTCATCAAGAAAAATGTCAAAGATTTAGATCCAAAACACACACACACACATACACACACACACACACACACACACACACACACACTAAACAAGTCTAACCAATTTTATATTTTGAAAACAAGTTAAGACAGTTTAGTGAGCATACATTAACACATGTATTCCTTGTGATGGCCAAATCACATTGTACCTGCACATGTATCAAGAGTAGCAAAGAGTATTACATATTATGAGTGAAAAATATCGCAATGTTGCATAAGTGTCTACATGTTATGACAATTTAAGATATGAGAAAATCACTTTAACTCACACACAATCATAACTGCTTGATGGGGACTATCACCTTTGAGGTACATCCTATAACTCCCACATCTCCTAAAATACACGCTTGCAATCATATATAAAGCATTTTGATTCTTTTTGCTTTTTATTTTTCTTTGCATATTTTTCTTTTAAGCAAACCATACATGGGCATATAAGAGATAGAAAAGAAATACCCAATGCTCTTAAGGTTTTGACATTTCACTTTTGCTATGCCGAAGCATACAAATGTCATTTCATGATTGGCGGGCAACAGTGGTGAGATGGTTATTTATGCCTTTCTCTTAGGATTTTCTAGTACTTCTCATCAAAAATTCTCATAAAAAAGAATGATACGAGTGTTAAGTACAAGAGATTACTTAATCTTACTTATCACAAACACAAGCCACAAAGCTCACTTGCTTAGTCGTGCATAGAGATGCTCATCTAAGCTACAAAAGATACAAAATTTAGAAAATTTTGTTTCAATGGCCATCCAAGGTACACAAGTACCGATGTACACAAACTGTTTTTGTATTTTTCTAATTTTTCAATTTTTTATTTATTTATGAAAAACAAAATAAAGCAAAACTAAAAAATAAACAAACAAAAACATGTTAAACAAAACAATGCATAAAACTAGACTGACTCAAAATATGAAAGCAAAACATACAAGTAATGCAAAAACAAGAACCAAAAAGGGAGAGAGAGAAAAAGTGACTAAATCACTTGGAGCTTTTTTTCCTTCCACACCTTGGAAGAATCTTTCCATTTAGCAAACCTTTGATCCGACAGTGAGGGAGAATTGAAACTGTTTAAGTTCGAAAGGAAAATGAGGGCTTTGAGAAGATCTCCAAGAGGAGCAAAGGAGGATGGAAACTAATTCTAGTTTTTCGATGAGATCATACTATTGCTCTGTTGAGTGGCTAACCACTTGTAGCAATTAGGTTGAGTATGTCCAGCTGCTCTGTTGAGTGTACTGACCGCCAACCCTAGCATCCTTTTTTCCTTTGTCCTAGTTCTTGAACTGAGACGAGCTAGACTGCTTATGGTCTTTGTCAAATCCTTTAGCATTGGCATTCTTCAAAAACTTTTTGAATTACCGAGTGATATGGTGCTAAATTACAAGCAAATTTGGCACGAAATAAAGTCAACAAGATGGTTGATTAAATTCAACCTTACATATAGGATTTCATCTTAGAATCTTCATCGTTTGAAGACTCATTAGTGTTACTGCTCTTGGCCTTCAATGCCATGCTCTTTCCCTTACTAGATTTCTCTATCCTTGTCAAACCTAACTCATAGGTCTGCAGATTGTCAACAAACTCTGTCAAAAGAATTTTTTCAATATCCTTCGATTCCTTAATTATGGTGATCTTGGCATGAAATCTCTTAGGTAGAGATCTAAGCATCTTTCTAACAATCTTGGGTTTGGGAATGATTTTCCCAAGATTAAAAGCTGTATTCACTATGTCCTTGAGCTTAGCATAGAACTCATCAAATGACTCATCCCCTTCCATCTTAATCTCTTCAAAGCTCATGGTAAGCCTTTGAAGTTTCGAATCCTTGACAGCCTTGGTTCCTTCATAGGTTTTCTAGAGGATAGTTCATGCTTCCTTTGTAGTGTCAGTAGAGGATATCTTCTTAAACTCCTCATTTGTAACTGCACTGAATAAAGCATTCAATGCCCTGCTGTTAAAGTTAGCCGCCTTGATCTTAGTATCATCCCAATCAGTTGGTGCTTCCTTTGGCTTGGTCCAGCCTATCTCCAGAGCTTGCCACACATTTTCATCTAATGACTACAAGAAAGCACTCATGCGTACTTTCCAGTATGCATAGTTAGTACCATCAAATAAATGAGGTACAATAAGAGACTGTCCTGTATCCATGACAAATAGGGGTCAATGGATCACACAGCAAATATTAAAACCTAATTAGAGTATGTCTGCTCTGATACCACTTGATAGACCATGAATGTATTGACCCCTTATGATAAATTAACCAATTAATTAGCCCAAGTTAATTAATTAATTCAATTAGCATGCAATAAGTATGGTAGCACAAACAAATCACCAACTAAGTTAAAATGCAGCAGAAAATAAATTGACACGGTGATTTATTTACGAATGGGGAAAACCTACACGGCAAAAAACTCACCGAGTGATTTTAAGGTCACTACTCCTAATAATTCTCTATTATCACAACAAGTGGTTTAAGTAAAGGAATCTCAGTACCTTATACCAACCTACAATTGAACTCTTACCCCAATACCCAATTGGATTTGTTTTATAGTGACAATCTCTCATTTTCAATGCACGGCTCCCAATACGTGACTAACCAATTCGATGCACGGATCTTAGTACACAGCTTACTCACCAACTTGAGAAAGATGTTGGCTGCAAAGTTCTTCAGTTCATGAACATGATGAAGATCACGAAGTTCCTTGGTTACAAAACCCTACAGTGTACAAACACAGCAGCTTCTTGAATAAAAAGATGAACGAGGACATATGTCTCCGGTTCACAATATGCTTGTGAAAAACTTTTGCATTGAGTTGCATCTGCTGTGACAGCCCTTAAAATAATCCTTATATATGTTTAGGATTGTGAGAAAAAGAAAGCCCAAATATCTATTTACAGATTTGAGTGAAATTAGCTTTGAAAAACTTATTTTCATAAACCTCGACAGATAACCTATCTATCGAGCAGCTGTCGAGTATCGGGCTTAAACAGCCTTTTAAATCTCGATAGATACTAGCTGTCGAGTTTTACAATCCAACACTTCTTCACTTGTTTCTTGGATAGACTTGCATGACTTTAACACTTGAACTTGAACCCTTGTTCCTTGAAGTATTAAACACATCCTAGATCTACCCAATTACAAGTAAAGTGCGTTTTGTCAAAGGATTAGCCAATTCTATATTGACATATGTTCCTAACAATGATTCACATATGTCCTAACAAAAACATTCACAATAGTGATTGTATTTTAGCAATATATATATATATATATATATATTTTTTTTTTTACCACCAAAGAACCAAAAAACCATGTGTTAGTGGAGAAGCTAACGATAAATTTTTTGCAACTACAGTAAACTAGTTTAAATATCAGTTGGCTATAACAAGTTTTTAAAAATAAAATACAATATTTTATTAAGATTATCTCTCTTCTTTCAATTAAAAAACTCAAATTCTCTCTCTTCCTTTATTATTTTAATGAGATGTTTATATTATTTTAAATGAAGTGGTAAAAAAATAAAACATTTAATGTTGGGTGTCACGCCCCAAAACCAAAATGATCCAAAGCAAGAGAAAGACATCTCAAAAGCACTTGTTGATTTTTCCTTCTTGACAATTCAATCCAAAAAAAAATCATATCAAGTACCAACACCAAGAATTATTATCATAATTCCATTAAATATACTCCCCAAAGTAAGTCAGAGATTTAGGCAATAATTACAAGGACCATTGGCCACAAAAGAATAGAGGTCTGAATAAATAATTACATATCATCAGCTTATCCCATCAGTGGGAATAAAGTCACAAGCATTACAATATACAAAAAAATGAGTCAAGCATACTCGAAGATGTACATCATCTAATATCTCCATCACAAAAGTTCAGCCTCCATCTGTAGTTAGTCTAACTACTATTAGCCACCAAAAAATTGTCTCAAAAGATTTTTCCTACTCTGAAAAGTTTATAAAATAATGGAATGAGACAGGGCCCAATAAGTAGCATAATTAATAGGGGTGGGGGAAATTCAAGTTTCATGATAATGAATATTTTACAAACATGCTAAAATTTGGGAATTTCCATTTGAATTCTACAAAATAAATTTCCTTAACATCATGACAAGAATGATAGACATATTGTAGCACCAAGCTTCCCAAAGTAACTATGAAACTACATATTAGTCAACGTGAGCCATAAAATACCCAATACCATTTCAATACCAAAAACCTCACCCAAGGCCATATAACAAGGTTGTCACACAGACGGGGTCGTCACACAGACATGGTTGTCACATAGATGGGGTCGTCACACAAACGGGGTAATCACCAATATCATGGCACAATGGCAAAACCACATCAAAAGCTCACAAGTTAATGTATTTGAAATATACAGTTCACTTCCAAGTAGTTTCATAAAATATTTCAATAACCAAACATCCATAATATTCTCAAAGTCCTCAAAACCATTTCTTGTCATAAATATTTTGCATAAATTTCCCAAAGAATACAAGCTAAGATAAAGAATTTTTAGAATTTGCAAATAATGCAATAAATCCATAAAATCCATTCCCAAGAATTTTATAAAAGATGCTTATCTTTTCCAAGCTAACAGATCATGCATTTCCCCATATGCATTACCAAATATGATGCCCTCTTCACAAATAATCACTTACATTAAAGTTACAACATAAAGATTTCTAAGAAAATATAGTTTCCATAAACAATTTCCCAACACGTGTTTAACCCAAAAACAGTGCTTTATGTAGCATGGTTATTTTCCGAAAATCTCATTAAAAAGCTACTTACCTTGCAACCCGCAAAAAACTTAGTTCCAAAACTCCAAAGGAGATTAGCTAGAACCTTAAATAAGATGAAATGTAGGAGCTTAAGAGGTTTTTATGGAGCTTTTCCAAGAAAAATTTCCGGAAGATAATGGTGGAGGTGGTGGAGTGATGCACCGGTGGAAGAGTGAGGGAGTGTGAGAGAGGAGTGTTGGGTGTTTGAGACAAAATGAAAAAGAAAAAGAGAACAAAGTGAGAAGAGGAGAGCTAGCCGGCCAAAGAGGGAGATATTTTGAGAGAAAAGGAGTGGTGGGGAATTAAGGAGTAGGTTGGGGGGGGGGGTCACGTGGGCTTCAAAAAATCTGCTACTTTACCTTTTTTTTTAAAGGTGTGGGATGTTACATTGGGTGTATTGTAAGGTGAGGAAGTAAAATAAATAAAATAGTTTTTTGAGGTACTTTAGCTTAATTTTTTAACACTACTACTGTGAATGCTCTAATTTCAAAAAAAAAAAAATCCTAGCCAGCCTAGTATTAAAAAAACATTATTTGCTTTCTTTTATTTTTTTTTAATCTTTTTTGGTAGATGATTGCATCTTATAATATGCTAATCGCTAACCCGTGTAATGCATGGGATAGTTAAATAAAAATTAAAAATATTTATTTTGCTTAAAGTTCTATGACTTGCCTTAAAAAAAAATGGATAACTTGAAAATGAATGAACATAATTAATTTTTTGTTCAATATAATGGTTTAGAAAAATTATTTTTCTTTCATATCATTGGTTTCACATAACACATCCCGGCGTGGGTTATTCTATGGTGATGACCTTACACAATACTCAATTACAATTAAATCTACTATCCACCACCAATCTAATCTATGTTATCCTGATAGTAGATCTGCAAATTACATTCTCATATCCTCCATTATTTAGAAGGTAACTTATGATTGTATGTAATATATAAATTTTATTCTTTTACAATATAAAATTATTAAAATAATTAAAATAAAATATAATGTTCTTTAAATTTTTTGAAATAGAATCTTAAATTTCTTAAAACTTAGTTAATATAGTTTCTAATTTACTTAAAGTGAACTATCACAATTAATGAGAATTTAACCATTTTTTGCAAAGAGAAGATAACCTTAGGCCCAATTTTTATTTTATAGTATAGGATGTTACAATTAAATCTGTACCATGTGTAATACGTTAGTCTATTATGATAGTTCCATATAATGTGCTAATACCTATCTGTATGAGTTTTCTTTTTAATGATGCCATAAAGGATTAAGTTTAATAGAAGTCATTTAAGATCCAATGTATCCAATAATTTTTAAAAAATATATATTTTCAAAAGTCTTTTAATTGTAAATTTTTTTAATCATAAAATAGACTCTATCTAAACTCTAAAGGAAAGCATTCAGAATGATCACATCATTGATATCATATCATGATGGTTGCAAATAGCCATATTATTATTCATGATTAATAGATGAACAATAAAACTGTGAATTAACAATTTAACAATTCAAACACTAAGTTTAAACTACAACAACACATATACAGAAGACTCCAAATATTGGAACATACTTCTTTTGTCATTTTCATTATGCAATAAAAACCAAAGTTTCAAAGATAATTCCAATTCAATTAAATCCAATACATACATACACATGAACATAAAGAATTCCAAAAATAAAAACAACAGTCTCCAAAAGCCTCTACCTAATATAGCCACTATTTTTTTTTTTTTTTTTAGATTGTGCGTTCTTTAGTTCTTTTTCCTTTTATATTTCATCAAACTTTTTATAATTGACCAAAATATCTCTAATATATATTAACATTAAACCTAATAAGAAAACTTTACATACCTTTTGTTTTGAAGGCACTCCAAGAACCAAAATCAATGCAAGAGAATTTAAATCCTATTGAAATTAAAAATGATATATATTTGTTGAGTATCATTTGATATAATTATATAGTTTAAATTCTATTGAAATTATAATTTCTAATCAACATTATTATAAAAATAAAATAAATAAATAAAAAGAAGAGAAAGAAAACGTGATTGATAGATTTAAGTAAATATGATAGATTTTTATTTTTTTATTTTTTTAATGTCATCAACATAGAAATTATCAAATTAATGGAGATATATTCCGTTTATATATATATATATATATGTATGAATATATGTATATAACTAGATGGGAATTAATTATATGGAACCCAATTTACTTTCTTTTTTAATTTTTTTAAGTGATAGAAGTAGATGAAACTTTTTTTTAGGGGTATTGCAAATGACAACCAAACATGTTAAGAAAAATCATAGAAATTGTATCCCCATAGCCCCCAATAGTCAAAAGTTTGATAGTGACGAGGACCAATTACAATGGACTTCATTTTTAAATCGTTGAGAAAATTGGTTCCAATTGGTTCTCTTTCTTTAGTTTTCTCTTCTTCTTTTTTCTCTTCCCCCCGCCCCCCCGGCACTGAATAACACGAGTTTTGATTGAACAGAAACAGAGAGGTAGTTGGTTTCAATTGGTTTACCTCGTCATACATTTACTTTGTTAATAAAAAATATATATAAAATCTAAGGAATTAAATCAAATTAAAAAATAAAAATGCTGATGTGAAAAATTGTAAAGATGTCAACCAAAAGTCAAAGGCTCCGGTTTTATATATATATATATATATATATATATTAAGAAAAAACGATTTTGTGAATATATAATTTATTAATACTATATGGATGCCTATTTGGAGTTTTTTTTTTTTTTCCTTATACTCTGGCCTCTCTAACTTGAAATCCTAAGTTCGTCCCTATATGAAGCTAGCCTAGTGTCTCCAATAATTGTATCATTAATTTGTTAAAAACCAGCGATTTTTAAAAGGCTCTCCATCACCACCAGGTCTATTTGTTGGCAATTCAAGTCAACTTAATTTATTAACTTTGAAAACAATGCACTTATCGTGTTTCATTTCTGGCTTGACGGATGCATGTGATATTTCATGAACCAAATCAATTCATGTAAATTTACATGGCAGAACACTTGAAGTGTTCGTAGGTGTAATTTTGTTATTCATTGTGTGCACTTTTGAGTTCTGAGTACATAGGTTTGTTTCCTAATTATAAAATCTTAATGATTAGCTAATAGTTTGCGATCTTGTTAAGTTGATAACACTAATTATCCATATACTTTAAAAACTAATGAAGTCAAATTTGTCAGTCACTGGATTCGTCCAAACAGAGTACGACCAAGAAGCTCTAGAACCCTGCACAAGAACAAAGAGTTTTTTTTTTTTCTTCTCGAAAAGGTCATCCGCATGGTGCCAGCCAATGAGCCTACGATGGCAAAGTCAAATATCAAAAGAGAAGTAATATGAGGATTTAGAGAGAGATGTGTTAGGTGTTTTTCGTGTGTGTTTGTACCTTTGCTTAAGATCTGGTGTTGTTTATATAGGGTTTTACCCTTCTAGCTGTTGGAGGCATTCAATGGTGGCTTGAATGCCCTTTAGTAACGTTTTCTAGTGACTTAATGAGGTAACATGAAGGCTCCTCCCAACAGACACATCTTCTACATTTATTTGTGTATAACAGCTTCGCATTAAATGTTCATTTTATGGCACTTTTGGTCGTTCAGAATCTCATTCTGGATGACAAGAATTATTTGGTCCATCAAAAACTAGAAAATTTGACTATTATAGGGATGAATTTATTGCCTATGATATTATTTGGACCATTTGTTATAAAAGAAAAGATCAATATTATAGTAATTCTACGTGGTAAAGTTTTCAAATTATTTGAGAAAAATTTGATCCAGCTAAATTTACATGAATTTTTTTTTTTTATTTTTGAATGAACAAAAATGGGTCTCATGCCTATGATTATTGACCCATCCCACTTGAACCCAAAAACTTATGGCATGAGGCAACTCTAGTTGCGTTAGGGCTATCCACCAGAAGAACTCATGGTGTGGGGCACCCCTAGGTGCATTAGGGCTATCCATGTTGTGACATAGCATCTTTATGAAGCACACAACTCGAACCAAGCAACTCCTAAATCCACAATTGTGACCTAGTCCAAGACTCCTACCGACACACCACGCTCGGGCAACTAAATTTAAATGATATGTTCTCCAACTAATAAACCTTTTATGGTTCATGTTAGGCTGCTTATATTGAATATGGTTGCTTAACCAATCCTTAGCCTTGAATGAAAATATTGCCTTTTGCTCTTTTCAAAAATTGAGAATTCTAGTGTTCATTTTATAATTAAAAAATTATTAACTAAATTAATTATACTCCTAAAAAAAAAAATTATATATATATATATATATATATATATACTCCTAATATTTCTATTAGAAAACTTAGAATAACTCCCTATTTTCAGTTATTGATGCTGCAAAACTAAGGGTCATTTGATAAAATTGTTCTAGTAATATTATTTGTATTTTTTGAAAATACGTTTGGTCTACATACACCTCTTTACTAGTCACGTGGTGAGTTGTAATACAAAGTTGTATCATTTTCCTGATCTGAGTACAACTCCCAAGATAACATCGCCTTGCTATATATCTAAGTACGTCACGCATGACGTAGAACTAAAGAAAGGAACCAAATTTCACCCAAAAAAAAAAAAAAATCAGCAAAGGCAGTGGGGGCTTGATTTGGATATATTTATGTTCAAACTAAGCAACAACTATTTCCCATTCCCAAATTTCATCACCATTGAAGTTGAAGACCTAAAACCCACCAGCAAATAATAGCCAAACCTCACCGCACAACAAAGCTTCTTTAATCTTTACAGAAAAAAGCCATGTCCACCACCAAGTCCAAGACCAACCACCACATCGTTGCTTATCCTTACCCAACCGTAGGCCACATCATCCCCCTCCTAGATCTCACCCATCTGTTACTCACCCGCGGCCTAAACGTCACCGTTTTGGTCACCCCCAACAACGTCCATTTACTTGAACCATACCTCTCCACCCACCCATCTTCTCTCAAACACTTGGTTCTCCCGGCCCCAGATATCACTCCACCTCCACATAAGAGACTCATCGCTAACGTGCGCGCCTTGCGTGACCTTCACTATCCTATCCTACTCCAATGGTTCCAGTCTCAACCTTCACCACCTGTGGCTATCATATCTGATTTTTTCCTCGGCTGGACCCACCACCTTGCCTGTGAGCTTAAAGTGCCATGTCTCTGCTTCTCACCCTCCGGAGCTTTTGGGATGTCTGTAGCTTTTTCTATGAGCCGTGACCCACCCAAAAACAATGATCCCGGTGAGGATATCAATTTCCTAATTTCATTACCTAAGGTCCCGAATTCCCCGACGTACCCTTGGTGGCAGATCCCTCCACATCATAGAAACGATCTTGAAGCTGACCCAGATTGGGAATTTCACAGAAACAGCAAGCTGGCTAATTTCGAGAGTTGGGGAATTGTGTTTAACTCGTTCACCAGTTTGGAGAGTGTGTACTTTAACCATCTGAAGAGAGAGGTTGGACACAATCGAGTGTGGGCGGTAGGACCTGTATTGCCACTTGAAGGTGATTTGATTGGATCGGCTACTAGAGGTGGGCCCAGCTCAGTGCCATGTCACGAGCTTATGACGTGGCTGGATGCTCGTCTTGACAACTCTGTTGTTTACGTGTGCTTTGGAAGTCGTGCTGTGTTGACAAGTAAGCAATTAAATGTTCTTGTAACAGCGTTGGAGTGTAGTAGGGTCCATTTTATTTTGTGCGTGAGGATACTTGATGATCAAGGCTTGATTCTCGATGGGTTTAGAGATCGTGTGGGCAATAGGGGATTAGTGATTAAGGGGTGGGCCCCACAGGTGGCTATTCTAAGCCATCGAGCGGTAGGTTCATTTTTGACTCATTGTGGGTGGAACTCCGTGTTGGAAGGACTTATCTCAGGAGTTGTGATATTGACATGGCCAATGGGTGCAGAACAGTTTACAAATGCCTTGTTGTTAGTCGACCAATTAGGTGTGGCAATTAGAGCTGGCGAGGGCACTCAATATATTCCTGACTCTAATGAGTTGGCTCGGTTATTGGTACTTTCACTCAATAGAATTAAGCCCCAAAATGTTCGAGCCAAAGAGTTGAGTGATGCGGCCCTAGGCGCGGTCAAGGGAGGAAGTTCCGAGAAAGATTTGGATGAATTGATCAAACAATTAGCTAACATCAAAAAATTAGAGTGAATATAAATTATATAATCATAGTAGCATTTTATATGGTTTTACTCACTCACACATCTATTCAAGATTTTTTCCTTTGGTTGCATTAATGATTAAGATCACTGATCACATATATGATAAAATCTCAGTGATTAAATCGATTCTTATCATTTTAGCGTTAAGACTTACAAAATAACCGAGTACTTGCCATATGCTTTATTTTCTAGTAATAGTATAATGTTCTTCATTTTGTTTAATTCTTGTTATGACACATGGCCAGTATTGGGGAGAAAAGAAGAAAGGGGTGCATAATTTTGCTGGAGCAAGCTCAAGATTTGAGCTCTCCTCTGTTTCCCTCTTTCGTTCATTAAAGTCTTTATTCAGATTTTTTTTTTTTAAAAAAAAAAAAAAAAAAAAAAGCACTCAATTATTAAACCCATCAAAGTCGCCTAATTGGTAGCTGAAACAAATTTGAATTTGTACTGCTTGATTGTGCGGCAAAGAAGTTATCATGTCCCATCTTTTATAGAAGTTTCATGTTCTCATATTTTGAGATCTTGTAAGCCAGGTGAGAAAGAAGCTATTCGGTTGGAAACTTGGAAGGCTACTCTCATTTTTCTTTCTCATGGCAGACAGTGAGATTTTTTGAAATAAATTTTTTTTCCATCATTTCCTAAAAAGGGGGACAAAAAAAAAGGGTCATTAACACAGTCCAAAAGGCTTATGCCGACTTATACCTAAAATAACTTTTTGCACCTTCTTTCATGTGCTGCGGCAATTCAAAAACAAAGAAAAAAGTTTGTTTCAGTACACTTGATTCTCAAAAAACAAAGAAAAAAAAAAGTAGGGATAAGCCCACATGCCTGTGCCCAATAAAAGATATCTGGTCCTCGAGCCCAACCCAAATTTGGGCCTTTCGGAGATACCAAGTACTACTAGTTCTAAGCGCTTCCGTAAATTATTTTTGGATTGAATCGGATCGAAAACAAAATGAAATCGCATTGATCCAAATAAAAGTATTCCACCATATAATATGTTTACGTCTAGCTTTAAATTTTAACTTTTTTTTTTTTTTTTTTTTTTAGGGTCAAGCCAACGAACTTTATTTAAGGTAAATCTACAATGTTTGATGATAATGCCGAAAATCGTCAGTTAGTCACACAATACTCACATGCTCAAGATAATACCTGCGAAACAAAAACAAAAACAAAAAAATACCCTATGGGAGTACCGGTTTGGTACTGACCAAAAACCCTCAGAAGGTTAAGTTAGAAATCTTTTCACAACTCTAGAGTGTTAGAGCTAGGGTGAATTATGCATATCTTGTTTTCTGAGAGTTTTGGGTTTTTATAGTAGTGTAGAGTCGACCTTCGTTTCTTGCGTAGAAAGGCGTTTCCTTCCTAGGAAAATTATCATAAATGCACATATATTGCGGGATCCTTCTTATGTTGGGTTTCTTTTCATATTGGGATTCTATTGACTAGGGTTAATTGTGGGATGCAAGTTGTTTCCATTTAGAATTCCTTGGAGGCCACTTAAGCCATGTGGATACCATGTGGCCTTGAGATCCATCCACCTCATGCCTGTGTATCTCGGATACATCCATATAGAGAAACTAACCGTCCTCATAATCTAGTACTATTAGGTCTATTAAAATGGATATGCCATCCCTAATTTTATACTCATCAGTTGCCCCCTCACTCCATGAGTTCATCACCTCCTTTGGACAGACCCCTGGAGTGACAGTTTGATTCGTATCTTGAGAAACGTGCACAGATTGACAGGCTGGCCTAGGATCATTAATGTCGTAGGGGCACATGTCGTTTTTTCAGTGGTTCATCTCTTGGAACAAAACGTCCCTTCATCTTCTGTACCGTTCTCTCTATATAAACCTATTTCTTCACTTCTCATTCTTTACTTTCTTCAGCGAATTCACGATCAAAGCACTATCGTCTCCCTTGATAAACTAGCATACCATCCACTTGGTGCACCCGTCATCTACATTTCTCTCGTTGCTCATCTTCAACTGGTAAGTACTTTTCACCTTTCTGTTGAATTCCCTTGTTATTTTTTAAGACTTTTGCACACCCGTCATCTATGTAGATTTGTCAATGTCTTAGGTTTTACCCATCATGTGTAGGTGACAGATGTCTAGTGCGTCAAGTAACCAATCGTGTGTCTGCGAGGAGGTGGGCTACGATGAGGTGTTATTGTCAGGTCAGAACGACCTTGGCACCTCAAGTGAAGAAAGGAATTCGTCGGCCACATCACCTTCCATGAGGGATGAGGATTTGGACACGGATAGATCAGAAGGTGATTCTACTGATGGCCTAGTTGGTGCTGAACCCCCAACCCAATCCAACATAAGTCCTAATGGATTTAGGGAGTTTATAATACTTCCCTTGTGGACGGTCAAGGACTTTGTTTCTACCATCAAAGAGTCGCACTTCAAAATGCTTAGGGGGAAGTACCAAATACCAGACCACATACCCCTCCGTCTACCCTACAAATCAGAGAAGTATTATTACGAGGGCATCGAAGGAGTCGGAGTCTATGAGCAAATGCTGAAAGCTGGGCTTAGATTCCCTCTGAGCGCCCTCCACCGTTGCCTCCTTTAATATTTAGAGTTGGTTTTCACTCAAATCGCCCCAAAGGCCTGGAAGGTTTTCCTCGACGTGGAGGTCTTGTATGGGGCCATGTCCAGCGGGGCGCGTAGGTTGACGGTGGAAGAATTTTTCCACTGTTATCGTCTGATTGAGATTGTTCAGTCCAAGGGCATGTACAGTTTTATGCCCAGGAGTCCTTTGCTGAGGCTTGTGTGCGACACCCTCGACTCTAACAGGAACTAGAAAAGTCGCTATTTTTTCATGGTGGGTGACGAGTGGATGTGTCACCCTGGTGACCAAGAGTTCATGCTTGTCGACAAAACATGGGGCATAATGCCCCCGTCTATATTTAGGTTTATAATTATGTTAATTTTACTTGTTGCTTTAACTGTCTCCTTTTGCAGCCCGGGACTGTCCACAAGTTTCACTTGAGCAGTGGAGCTTTTAGGAAATTTTTTTTAACAATGCCAAGCTTTTAGAGAGGATGTGGGCTAAGTTAGTCAACTTAGCCACTCTCTACTGGTATTGTGACAGACTAGAGCCCATAGCAACTGCTCGACGCTATGACTGTCAAGTACGCCAACGTAAGTCCATCGCTCAACACTTTGGTTTTTTTTTTTTATAATTTTTTTATCTTTATTTATTTATTTTTATCTAACTCCTGATATCCATCCACCTTTGTGCAAAAATGGAAGACAACAAGAGGAGGGCTTACATCAAACAGCAAGCTGTAAAGAAAAAACAAGAGGAGTGTCAACCCCATAAGGGGACGGGTCTGGCCAACCCGTCTACCAAAAGGAAGTCATTTGAGAAGATTGACCGTCTTCCAAAAAAGCCCAAAGTTGTCCCCGAGTCCATCGTGGGGTTAAAGGCTAAGGCCAAGAAGACAGTCACTCCGATAGGTCCTTGAAAGGGCAAAGGACTCATGATGGGCCCTGCCTTCATTGAAAAACCACCCGTCCTCCTCCGTGAGGACTCTAAGTATGCGCTGGAGCAGCTCTCGTCCATAATCATAACTGACGACTATAAGGACTTAAGCAACCACGCAACAGAAGCTGTGAGGGAGACGGGTCTTTTTAGCATTGCGCAAGTAACTGTGTCTATCCCCTTTTTCTTTCTTTCTCCTAGTTTCTAACCCTTCTTTTGTTTTCAAGCAATGCTAATGATGAAGGGGTTGATGAGTCATTGCCTAAACCATGAGACGATGCTAGACCATGTTAGGGCGAAGGCAAGGTCGATGAAGGACGAGCTTGCTAAACTGAAGGCTTAGAAGACAGTTCAGGATAAGAAGTTGGCTCTATTGGAGCAAGTCCGAGGTGTGTTGGAGAAGTAGATGGAGGTGCTGTGGCAAGTCCTTGAGGACAAAGAAAAAGAGATCCAAACTACCAAGAACCAACTCCATTAGGCCAAGGAAGAGGCGACAAGAGAGTATCGCGACTCCGACGCATACTTGATGGAGCTCGGTGGTACTTACGCGGACGGCTTCGACGACTGCCTTCGTCAAGTCAGAGCTTCTTTTCTAGATCTGGACTTGTCACATGTTACAATTAACGCCCAAGCCCAGACCTCAGTTCAGCCCGTTCATTCTGAGAGCATGAATGAATTATTTGCTGATGATGCCCTCGTTGACAACCCTCATGGTAATGGAGAGACTGCTCCTATTGAAAGCCAAATCAAGCCCATCAATGATAGCACCCGTTAACCTGATGAAGTTGTAGAAGAGAGAGATGAGAATGAACCTATCCAGCAGTAGTTTTTTTTTGGCTAATATGTAAAGATTTTTGAAGAATAGTTTGTTTGTTTTAACCGTCGCTTTATGTATCTAGACTTCTCCCTTCACGGGCTTTTGTAATATATTGATTACTTACTATAAATTATCCATCTACTTTCATTCCTGTAGATGAATCCCTTTAGTTTATGGTTATATAAATATAACTCATTCTTTAGGATAAATCCATCTACCTTGTAGGTTTTAAGCAAATTTTTTTTGAGCTTGACGGGCTTAAGTCATCTTCTTGGGATGATTTGTTTGCTATATATAACTTTGTAAATTTGAGCAATATTTTTGGGATGATGTCATCCAACTTAAGGATCTGTTAAATATAAGCTTTTTCAAGATGAGTCCGTCCACTTTATGGACTTGAGGTTGAACCTGTCCATTTATGGATTGATTCATTATCTTGGATGAACCCGTCCTTTTATGGCGGTGTGATTTTAACTTGTGTGGTTGAACCCATCCGTTTTATGAACTTACCATTAGCTATCATCCTTTAGGGAAGATACCTGTTCATTTAACGCTTGTCACTAATCATCCTTTGAGGATGAAAAACCCGTCCACTTATGGACTTGTGTCCGTACACTTTGTGAACTTATCATTAGTCATCTATAGGTTGAATTCGTCCACTTTATGGACTTGTCATTAGTCATCCTTTGAGGATGAAACCCATCCACTTTATGGACTTGAATCCGTCCACTTTATGGACTTATCATTAGTCATCCTTCGAGGATGAAACCCATCCACTTTGTGGACTTGAATCCGTCCATTTTATGGACTTATCTTTGATCATCTGTTCATTCTTGCACTCACAGTCACCATTAAATTGGCTGGTTACTACTTGAGAATTGCAATATACGACCAAATTTTCTGCTCCTGCCACCCTAGCAAGGTCCAGCCCTACTATCAAAGCTTCATACTCTATTTCGTTATTGGTTGTAGGGAAGTCTAGATGGACCATGCATTTGATCTTGTTTCCTTCTGAGCTATGGAATACCACACCAATTCCACCTGCTTGCCTATTGAAGGATCCGTCTGTGTGGATGCTCCACTGGGAGATCTCTTTTGTCCCCTGGCCTCCCACGAGAGTCAATTCTGTAATGAAGTCAACTACTACTTACCCCTTTATGGCCATGTGCGATCAATACTGTATGTCGAATTCACTCAACTCGACTGCCTACAATGCCATCTGTCCTACAACTTCAGGACTACTCATAGCTCTACCCAGGGGCTTATCTGTCAGGACGATCATAGTGTGTGCCTGGAAGTACGGTTTGAGCTTTCGTGCTGCAGTTACTAACTCGAAAGCGAGCTTTTACATCTGTGGGTACCTTTCTTCTGCTCCTCAAAGTGCTCATCTCGTGAAGTAAACGGGCTTCTACACCCCATCCTCTTCTCTAACTAAAGCTACGCTAACAGTGGCTGGGGAGACGACCAAGTATAGGAACAGTTCTTCCCCGAGCTTAGATGGGCTTAGTAATGGCGGAGAAGAAAGATATGCCTTCAGATCTTCAAACGCTTGCTGGCATTCATTTGTCCACTCAAACGACTTCCTCAATGTGTAGAAGAAAGGTAGGCACTTATCCTTTGCTCAACTTGCACATTCCTTCCAAATTGATGCGCGAACATTTTGTTCATCAGCCTTTGGTATGTGGCGCCCACATTCTTAAGTTCGAACGACATCACCTAGTAGCAAAAGAGACCCTGACTAGTTACAAATGAAGTCTTCTTTTGTTCTTCCTCATTCAGTTTGATCTGGTTGTAACCAGAGAATGCGTCCATGAAGCTTAGTAGCTGGTGTCTTGCAGTTGAGTCTACCAAGGTGTCAATCTACGGGAGAGGATAGCTGTCCTTGGGGTAGGCCCTGTTTAGGTCCGTGAAATCTATGTACATCCACCACTTTCCATTGTCTTTCTTGGCCATCACCACGTTCGCCAGCAAATCGGGGTAGTACACTTCTTGTATGAAGCCTGCTTCTTATAATTTTTGAACCTTCTTAGCTATGGCTTTGTCCCACTCCTATACGAACACTCGCTTTTTCTGCCAGATGGGAGAGAATGAGGGCGATACATTCAACTTGTGGACAATGATTGACGAATCAATTCCTGGCATGTCCTCATGGCTTCAGGCAAACATGTCCCGCTTTTCCTTTAGTGATAGGCCAAAAACAAATTAACCCTTTGTGATAAATTAACCAATTAATTTAGCCAAGTGAATTAATTAAGCTAATTAATCATGCAAATACGTGGTAGCACAAAAAAATCACCAATAAACTAATTATGCAGCGGAAAATAAATAACACGGTAATTTGTTTACGAATGGGGAAAATCTAACGGCAAAAACCCCACTGGGTGATTTTCAGGTCACCATTCCTAAAATTCCACTATTATCAAAATAAGCGGCTACAAGTAAAGGAATCCCAGTACCTTATACCAACCTACAGTTGAACCCTTACCCCAATACCCAATTGGACTTCTTCTGTAGTGACAATTCCCCTTTCGATGCATGGCTCCCAAATACGTGACTAATCAATGCATGGATCCCAGTACGCGACTTCAATCACCAACTAGAGAAGGTTATTGGCTGCAAAGTTCTTCAGTTCATCCCAACGATGAAGATTAAGAAGATACTTGGTTACAAAACCCTACGGTGCACATACACAGCACCTTCTTCATAAGATGATGAATTAGGGTAAAACTTTGTCTCTGGTTACAAATTGCTTGAACAAACATTGCTCAACACTTGTGCAACTTGCATACGCTTTGATAGCCCTTAAAATAATCCTTTTATATGTCAGGGTTAGAAGAAAAGAAAACCCAAACACATAATCCCAGATTAGAGTCAAAACAGAACTGGAATTCTAATTTTCATAAAGCTCAATAGATACCAGTCGGTCGAGATGTTGTCGAGCAGCTGTCGAGCCTCTGGGCTGGAACAGCTTCTTAAGCTCGATGGATAACTAGCTGTCGAGTTTTAATGAACAACACTTCTTCAGCTTGAATCTTAGACAGACTTGCATGTCTTCAACACTTGATCTTGAAATACAGTTTCTTGAAGTATTAAACACATACTAGATCTACCCAAATACAAGTAAAGTGCGTTTTGTCAAAGGATAAGCCAATTACATAAAATAGTGACATATTTTCCTAACAAATGAATCACATATGTCCTAACAATCTCCCCCTTTGGCAATCCGTGACAAAACCACAACAAACAAATGAACATATGAGAGAAGTCGTAAATCACTTAATTCATATTCACTTGTTGAATACAATAAAATCTGTCCTAACACAAACTCTTGAAAATTTTTGCAAAAAGAGAGTTTATGGCAAGTAGACTTTGACAACCTGTATTTCTGAAACACTTTAAACAAAACTCATCAAGGCATCTTTGTGTGAAACATAAATAATAGATTGCATACACGAAATAAGAAGCATGTGCATAAAGAGAGAAAAGAAACAACACATGTAAGGGTAGGTGAAAGAAGCATACATCAATATATATAAAGAAGATAAGTACAATGTATGTCAGAAATAGTCATAAGACCCATGTACAAGAACTCATGTATCTAAAGTAGAGAAAAGAAAAAGATACAAGTAATCCTCACTACATCCCTCAGATATCAACACTCCCCCTAACAAAAAGTCCTATACTAACTCTCCCTCTAAGAATGACTACTCTCATATCCAAAATTACTCCCCCTTTTTGTCACGAGTGGCAAAGGGTAAGAGTGTCAAGTAGGCATCTCATCGGTAGAGCTAGCATCTCCATCAGCATCATCCGAAGCATCATCGTCATCACCATCATCATCATCATCACTCTCAGACTCAGAAGCCACTGGAGGAGGTGGAGGAGGAGAAGCCTCAGGAGCATAACCACCTATGGTCGCCTGTCGCCGTGCCATACGACCGACACGAACGTTCATCTGATACAACTTTGTAGAGAGTGTATCAAGGCGAGCATTCATGCGCTGCAGTTGCACTATGATGTCTCCTAGAGTCACATTGCCTGAAGAAGAGGACGAAGCGGATGTGGATGGAGTAGAACGAGACGGAGCCAAATAGGAGGGAGGAGCTGCTGAATCCAACTGCCGAGACTGAAACTGCGCCTCGTTACGTTTAATGGTAGCGTAGTCTATGGCACACATGACAAAAAAATGATCGAAAGAGGGAAAAGGAACAGAAAAATGGCATAGAATTCACGTGATAGCCGAAGAGAAAATGAGCTTATCATGAGTAGCTATATCCTTATACACATCTAAGATAGAAAGAATGAAATGTGAAGGAAAATCTATAGTGAGGTGCTCTAATAAAGAAAGCAAAAATTGAGCACGAGGCTCTATGATAGAGTTATAGTGAGAGGGTGGGTGCAAAACAAAAGTCATCACCATGTTCATGAATTTAGGACCTTTAGAAAAAGGCCTACATGATGTGAATTGATGATCACCCCAATCTGTGGGACGTTCACAAAAAGCGAAAATCATCTCGTCTTTGGACACAATCCTTAGACGCTCACAACCGAGGTAGTCAGGATGCTCTACCCTCGGAACATGAAGCACATCCACAACAAGTTGCAGTGTGACGACAATGCGCGTACCTCGAACGCGAGTAGAAAAGAGAGGTACTGAAAAATCAAAACCATGCATGTTGGAGTAAAACTCCTAGATCAGCACGGTTGAACAAGTGATCGGGACGTCACACAGTGACTCCCATCCCCGACTGTGAATGACAGTGGGAAGGTCAATGTCGGCAAAGTCCTCCAAAATGACTCAGCGTTCCGAATGAACACCTCGTCGAGAAAAGTTCTCCGAGAAGTCCTTTCGGGCATCCTCATTACGGAACCGAATATGAAAAGGAGTAGGATCAGAAGAAGATGATGTCCTAGAACGCAAAGGGTTCTGGGACGGAGCAGACTTACGCTTAGGTGCCATAGACACGACTAACGTAAATAGAAAGAGAGGGAGAGAAAGAAAGACAATCAAAAAAGCTCCAAAGTAGTTCAAATATAACAAGTATATTGAAAAGAGAGTACGTATGCATGGGGAATGCTTGAACATGTGATATGCAAAAGAAATTGCATCATGGGCTCAGCCCAATCCAATCCTACCAACACACAATCAATTTGCACACATCTAAATGCATGATAATACTGTTATTATGTTAATGTGATGCAATGCATGAGATTTTAAACTCATTTAAGTGAAAACCCATCCCAAAATTTCAATAATAACTCATCAATTTTGAAAAACCTCAAAATTTCTCAAAAACCCCAAATCCTAGGTTTTAAGACATGAAATGCATGTAAATGAAGGAGAAGAAACTTACCAGGTGTAGAAAAAGCCTTGAAAAAGCTTGAAAATCACTTTGGTAGAGGTTGGGAGTGAGAAAAGGTGTTTTGGGAGTTGAGGAGACAAAGGTATCGAGAGAGAGATCGACAAAAATGAGAACCGGATCGCGAAGAAAGAATATATAGATCCTCAGTAATTCTCAACAGATAGAGGTGTCGAGCCATCTGTTGAGGAAGGTGTCGAGAAAAACAAAGTTGACAGATACAGCTATCGAGAAGGTGTCGAGGTACAAAACATCAAACACAAGAGTTGAGGCTCGATCGATCCATCAGGTGTCGAGAAGCTATCGAGGGTCCAGGAACTTTCTCATTCAATCTACTAGCTGTCGAGGATCTGTCGAGATTGCAATAAGAAAAGTCCGTAAGAGCTCGATAGATAGTCAGGTGTTGAGGAGGTATCCAAGAGGTGTCAAGATTGCTAAAAAATCATTTTTCAAGAAGGGAAAAACATAGATATGAATGCAATCAAGCATGCAACTCAACCAAAGATTCAATCAACATTTTAAGCTCTCAAAATCATCTCTTGACAAAAATTTAAGCACAATGATCCTAAAAACACACACACACACACACACACACACACAACAAGTCTAACCAATTTTATATTTCAAAAACAAGTCAAGACAGTTTAGTGAGCATACATTAACACATGTAAAATCTTGTGATGGCCAAATTACATTGTATCTACACATGTATCAAAAGTCGCAAAGAATATTGCATGTTGTGTGTGAAAAACATTGCATGATTGCGTAAGTGTATACATGTTATAACGATTTGAGATATTAGAAAATTACTTTAACTCACACACAATCATAACTGTTTGATGGGGGCTATCACCTTCGAGGTACATCCTATAACTCCCACATCTCCTAGAATACACGCTTGTAATCATATTTAAAGCATTTTTAATCTTTTTGCTTTTCATTTTCTTTGCATATTTTTCTTTAAGCAAATCATGCATGGGCATATAAGTGAGAGAAAAGAAATACCCATTGATGGTAGACATTTGAAATTCCAATTTTGCTATGCCGAAGCACGTAAATGTCATTGACACTGTACTTTTGCTATGCCGAAGCATTCAGGTGTCATATTATGATTGGTAGGCAACAATGATGAGATGGTTATTTATGCCTTTCTCTTAGGATTTTTTAGTCATTCCCATAAAAAAGAGTGATACGAGTGTTAAGTACAAGAGATAACTTAATCTTACTCATCACGAACAAGAGCCACAAAGCTCACTTGCTTAGTTGTACATAGAGATACTCATCTAAGCTACAAAAGATACAAAGTTTAGAAAATTTTGTTTCCATGGCCATCCAAGGTACACAAGTACCAATGTACACATAACACACACTGTTTTTGTATTTTTCTGATTTTTCAATTTTTTTTGTTATTTTTATATTAAAAAAAATCAAAATTGAAAACAAATAAAAACATCTTAAACAATGCAAAGTATAAAAACTAGACTGACTCAAAACTTGAAAACAAAACACACAAGTAATGCACACGCAAAAACAAGAAGAGAGAGAAAGAAGAAAAGTGATAAAATCACTTGGAGCCCTTTTTCTTCCACACCCTGGAAAAACCTTTCCTTTGATTAAACCCTTGAACTGGCGGTGGGGGCGAAGAATTAAAACCGTTCAAGTTCAAAAGGAACATGAGGGCTTTAAGAAGATCTCCAAGGGGAGCAAGAGAGGATTAAAACTGATTCTGGCTTCCAAATGCTATCATGCTGTTGCTCTATTGAGTGACAAGCCACTTATAGCAATTTGGTCGAGTATGACCGGCAATTCCACAATGATGACAGCGATGCTGCTTCTTTTGTTTAGGCTTTTAAGAGTTAGCCTTCTTAGCCCTAGGGTTCTTAGCTTCCTTCTTATCTTGCTTAGAAGGTGCTCCTAAGATAGATTTTCCTTTGTCTATGTTCTCACTAGCTAAATCAGTTTTAACATCATTGTTCTCAATTTCAACATTATTGCTAGGAGGAACAAAAACAATATTACTAGTAGAAGCAGTATTAGAGGAAGAGAAACCATACCCTAAACCTGTTCGATCAGAAGCATATTTCTGAAGACTAAGCATCTCATCAAGCTTTGCACTTGAAGTCCTCTCCAATTGAGCTTTGACTTGAAACAGCTCCGCTTCAAGCTTCTTGGTCTTCTTAGCCAAGAAATTATTCCCGTACCTCAGTGCTCCAATAGTCTGGTTAGCCTTATCAAACTTTGTGGAAAGCTCTTCACGATCAAGTTCCACATCACTGAGCTTCTTGGTGGTCAGCCTGTAAAGTTTCTCATGTTTCTCAGAAAGTTTGTATAATTTCTCATAGGCTATAAGGATATCATCTTGATCATCAATCTTCTCAAACTTGGATTCCACCAATTCTTCTTCTTCAACCACATCTTCAACAATCCCATAAGTAGGATTGACAGTGGCAATAAAGGCATTCAAGATTCTGTCATCCTCATTGTCGGAATCATCCTCAGGCTCAGTGTCACTCAAGGTAGCAGCAAGTGCCTTACTCTTCCCAATGCTCTTGAGATATGTAGGACACTCTTGTTTCATGTGACCGAAGCCTTGACACCCAAAGCACTTAGGTCTTGCGGAAATAGTGTATTGACCGCCATCCCTTTCATCCTTCTTCCCTTTGTCTTGGATCTTGAACTGAGAAGAAATGGGTTGCCTACGGTCCTTGTCAAAACCCTTTCCATTGGCATTCTTCATAAACTTCTTGAACTGCCTGGTGATGTAGGACTTAAAAAAGTGGGCAACAGTTTCACTTATTTTGGAAATTGAATTTCACCATACATAGCATTTAGTATATGTGCTCTATTACAATTCTATAGAAAATCAATTGAGTAAGCAAGATAACCCTTTTTCTATTCTATTTTGTCATTAACCCAAAATGGGTTCCCTAAAAATGAGTTCCAATGAAATAACAATTAATGATTCTTGTTGAGGTCAGTGGTGACATAAGTATGTAGTTGCAGATTTTTCTTACAAACTAAAATAAAAGTACTCATACTTGGTGTGTAATGTAATATATAGCTTTCTTATACATCTTACATGTGTACATGATTGTACTACATTGTGTACATGTGGTCCAATCTTCTACAATTTTAAGCATTCTTGAGCTTCATTTTTGCTTCGTAATGGGGGTTTCAGGTAGGAAGACACTGAGCCATCTGTGATTCTTCATCTTCCACAGCTTGCTGAAGATACGGTAGCTTTCTTTTCATTACTTGCCTTGTGGGAAATGCACCTGGGTGTAATATTTGATTACAATTAAAATTTATTCCCTAATCTAGCTATAGTTGCCCTATAGTCGCGTTTCTTATAAATGTAGCTAAAACCCACCATATATACCAATGTTTTTAAAAACGTAGCTATAGGTACCCTTTGTAATAAGTAATAAGTTTCACATGATCATAGCTACATTCATTTTGACTGTCTTGTTTGTATGTTAAAAATACGACTATAGTTACAATAAGTGAGGCTTTAAGAAACTTTAAATCACCCAACACAATCAACCTTTCTATTTAATTTATAAATTTGGAAGATTCACAACACAAAATCTTAATTTTGTTGCATAATTTAATAGGCATAACAAAAAAATTATGATACATTACTCTTAATGAAAATAGTTATTACATTTGCGTTATTGCTACATGTATGTTGTGACTTGTGAGGAATGCACAACCTTCTTAACAACCTGCTTGTAATTTATGAAAATGAAAACACTTCATAGTTCCTATATATGTCAGTAAATGTTTTCTTCCTCTTTCCATAATAATAGTAATTAATATTTGTGTAAATGTCATATTTACAGATGCAAGTGAAAGTAGTATTATAATAATGAACAATTTTAGGTTGAATCACCACTATTGAATCCACAGGGGTTATTCGGCACAGATTGAGAAACATACAAACAGAAAAATGATTTTAACTTAGATTATCACATGTAGGAGACAACTTCTTTTTTGGAAATACTTATCTTGGTATTCTGGAGGTTGTAATTATTACAATTACATTCATATGTGATTTGTTAATATCTTATTCCAACAATTATGCTTAAAATATTCCAAACATATCACATTAAGTTATGCTTCATTTAGTGTTATTATTTAGAAAATTGAAAGTATAGGTTACTCTTGATGTAGTGTTATATATATGTTCTATGAAAATGTAAGCATAGTTGGGTATGTTTGTTCTTTACAAATCACCTATAGGTCTCAAATCACCTATGAATCTAATTTGACGGTTTACTGGCTATGCATTACCAAATGCTGTTGTAGGTCAGATATTGTTTATCTTGTATAGCAATGGATAAAAGTTGGATGAAGAAGCGGAGGGGTTCAATGGAATATATTGAAGGTGTACTTAAATTTGTGGAATTTGCATCAAAACATGCAAGCGATGGGAAAATCTTTTGTCTTTGTACCAAATGTGTGAATATGAATTTGGTACTGCTAGGGGTGGCACGTGAACATCTCTGGAGTAAGGGGATGCTTTAAAATTACAAACATTGGAAATGGCATAAGGAATCGGCGGCTGCGCCAACGGCCACTGAATGTGGGAGTAGTCATGTGCAAGACTCTCTAGAACAATATGGTGACTTTCGTGGGATGTTGCATGATTTGTGCCCCACGCATGGAATGCCACCCGAACCAACGGACGAAGGTGAAACTGTGCAACAACCGGCTCAAGGTCTAAATGATGGAGCACAAAAGTTTTACAAAATGATAGATGATGTGGACAAACCTTTATATGCTGGGTGTACAAAATTTAGCATATTCTCAGCCATCATTGTGTTGTTCCAGTTGAAGACTCTTTGTAGTTGGATGAACAAGTCATTTACAATGTTGCTTCAACTCTTGATGGATATGCTCCCTTCTAACACTAAGTTGCCAAAGGACCATTATGAGGCTAAGAAGATAGTCCGAGATTTGGGTTTGGGTTATGAGAAGATCCATGCTTGTCCCAATGATTGTATGCTATTTTGGAAGGAGAATGTTAAACTTAAGGCGTGTCCTTGTTGCGAAGAAAGTAGGTGGAAAACGAATGAGGCATCTATTACAAGTAATAATGCCTCATCTAGTAAGGGAAAGAAGAAAGCTACAAAGATCCTATGATGGTTCCTCTTAAAGCCAAGATTGTAGCGACTGTTTTTGTCACCCAACCTGGCTAGTTCTATGAAATAGCATGCTAATGGTCGTACAGATGACGGGGTAATACGGCATCCTGTTGACTCGGATGCATGGAAAATGTTTGACACTACGCATTTACAGTTCTCGTCTGGGCCTCGTAATGTCAGACTTGGATTAGCTGCAGATGGGTTCAACCCCTTCGGAATATTGAGTACTACTCACAGCACTTGGCCTGTCGTGCTAGTCCCTTACAATCTCCCGCCTTGGTTGTGCATGAAACGGTCATCTTTGATTCTATCACTAGTTATTCCTAGTCCTAAATCGCTAGGGATTGCGATAGATGTGTACTTGCAACCCTTAGTAGAAGAACTGAGGGAATTATGGGATGTTGGAGTAGAAGCGTACGATGCATCTTCAAAAAATGTATTCCAATTGCGTGCAGCATTGATGTGGACCGTACATGATTTTCCTGCATACATAGATGTGTCGAGTTGGAGTACGAAGGGTAAGTTTGCGTGTCCATGTTATGCCTTAGAGACCGACTCAAGATTTTTAAAAAATGGCTGCAAATTCTGTTACATGGGACATAGGCGATGGTTGGATAGTGACCACGAATTTCGGAAAGAAGATACTTTATTTGATGGATCTACTGATATGCGAGTGGCTCCTGTGCCACTAGTTGCGTCAGACATAATTGTGGACACTGAAAGTTTACTTACACGTTGTCTGGGAAAGAAATGTCGAGAAAAATACAACAAAAGAAAGAGACGTGAGGCAAACCAGTGTGTTTGGAAGAAGAGAAGTATTTTTTTCACATTGCCTTATTGGAAGGATCACAAGTTACGACACAATCTTGATGTGATGCATATAGAGAAGAATGTGATGGACAATATACTTGGCACTTTGCTGAATGTGAAGGACTGGACAAAGGACAATTACAAGGCATGCCTTGACTTGGCGGAAATGGGAATAAGGAGAGAACTCCACCTACAGCGAAAAGGTGATGATAAGTATATGATACCGCCCGTGTGTTTTCATATGACTGCATTGGAGAAAGATGGTTTCTTGCAAGTTTTGCGAGACGTAAAAGTGCCCGATGGATATGCTTCCAACATCTCACGCCGTGTCAACCTTAAAGAACGTAAGATTTCTGGTTTAAAGAGTCACGATAATCACATCCTGATGCAACAACTCCTTCCAATTGCTTTACGAGGATCTTTGCCATCGCACGTTATTAGGCCTTTGATAAAGTTAGCTTGTTTCTTTAGGAAAATTTGTTTGAAAACTCTTACGGTGTTTGATATTGCGAGTGCTGAGGCAGAAATTGTAGTGACGTGTGAATTGGAAAAGATATTTCCTCCATCTTTCTTCACTGTGATGGTACATTTGGTCATGCACTTGGCTACTGAAGCCAAGATTGGTGGTTCAGTTCAGTACCGTTGGATGTACCCCATTGAGCAGTAAGTCGTAGGTAATACATGTACAGTATGAGGTTTCATGTGTGCTTTGTAATAGCTAGTGTCAATTACTAACCTTGTTATGTGCATTATACGTACCTCTCACGCCTTAAGTCTTACGTAAGAAATAGGGCTACTCCAGAAGGGTGTATTGCTGAAGGATACATAGTGGAGGAATGTTTAACGTTTTGTTCACGGTATATGGAAGGAATTGAAACTATATTCTCACAACCCACAAGGACGATGGAGGAGTCAACAGGGGCGGTTTCAAGGGTGGCACTAGACAATAGGGAGTTGACCCAAGCTCATCGCTATGTGCTATTCAATTCTGAGAACATTTACCAGTTTCGTGAGTAAGTACTATGGACATCAATATAATTGCACGACAATCCAATGTGCACTATGTGTATTAACACTAATACAATTGCCATCTCATGTAGGATGCACAAAAGTTTAACGAAGGACGAACTTCAAAAGGGCCACTGTCGTATATCCAATGCTACTATTCTTAACCTTGCAACTTTCCCATAAGTAGAATGACGGTACTAATTAGACTCAGTTAATTTGTTTGATTATAGTAGGTGATGTCAATGACTGCTGCTGATAGGGAAAGAACTGGACTTACTGATACACTTATCACGCTTTCCAAAGGGCCATATACTTCAGTAAATTAGCTGAAACATTATGTTATAAATGGGTTAAAATTTAGGAGTTCGAATGTCGAGGGAAATAGAAAAACGCAAAATAGTGGAGTTAGTGTTGCCACTGAAGGTGGCAATACGTACTATGGTGTGTTGACAGATATTATTAAGTTGAATTATTCTGGCAATATCAAACATGTGTTATTTAAGTGTAAATGAGTTGATGATCAAAATAGGAGGGGATATAAGACTGATAAGTTTGGGTTTCCTATGGTGAATTATACTCATTCCGTACGTGGTGGGGAGGAAATGGTGCATGAACCATATGTCTTGGCGTCTCAAGCTACACAAGTTTTTTATGTTGAAGATGAAAGGCACAAAGATTGGTATGTCGTCGTTAAAACGAAAGCTAGATATGTATTTGATACAAGTATTGGGCCCCATTGTGATGAGGATGACACAGATGAGTTTCTTGAGAACATCCCGTACTCTCTCACTAGTCTTGATGTTGGTAGGGATGACCTTCGTTGGGGTCGAGATGATGTGGAGGGATTGACAATTGATGCCTCTATCATTGGCCCAAGAGATCTTCATGAAATGGACGACTTGGATGAGTGTGAGTTCATTGATGATGAGTTCAACGATGAAGATGACAACGAAGTCAATTATAGTGATGATGAGTAGTGTAATAGGATACTGCTGTTGTATGCGTAATTATGTTATAGTTATTATTGAAATTATAAGTTCTCATTTGTAAAGGCATATTGCATGCAAAGTTTGACAATGTTGCATATATATGTGGAAACTGTTATTTTGTCAAAACTGTTAAGAAATAAAAGTTTGAACATATAATCACTAATAGCATAGAGGTATCTTTCTGGTTCGTTCAGGGCTCTGCAGTCACTATGACTCTGGGTATGCCTTGAAAAGCACAACCTAGAAGGATCTAGATGTTTCAAAGGGTTGTTATTGTGAATTCCTCCCTATGAGTCTATGACCCTATCCTCTTTCACAATTTGCCTACGGATGTCAATTTGTAATTGGATTTTAGGACTTATACATAAAAGTCTATTGGCACTTGCTAGAATAAAAATTTAGGTTCACCAAACATAAGATGACACTTAAATATATATGATATGGATTTGGATTAATCCATACCATCATTCTCCTTCAATATTTTTTTCCTTTTTAAAAAAAATTATCTTTTACTCAACTTGTTCACGGCACCCCCAATATGGTATATACAATGCGAATATATACTAATATATAGAATGTGGATATATATTATTTCTTTATTTTTTTATTTTTTATTTTTTGATGAAAGACGATTACATTAAAACATAAGCAATTACAAAAGGGGTAGGACACAACCCCTTTTCATTTAAAATGAGATGATCTATTTCTTACATGTTAAAGTTGTGATGAGAGAGAGAGAGAGAGAGAGAGAGAGAGAGAGAGTTTAATGTGATTAGGCCTATGACAAAAGTTCTTGATGGCTACATATTTGTTGTTTAAGTATATTTCTTATAATAAACGTAATACATGGTTTATATACTAGGTTTAACCTTAGATGATTAACCAAAGACTAAGTGGAAGTTAGTGTGCTTGTTATATACGTACAATGCCATACATCAACTTACAATAGGTTTTAGACCTCTAAGACCAAAATATCTTTAACATTGCATTTTCAAATTTTATTAATTCACAGATTTAAAGTTGAATGTAGTATCATATTATTTAGTTAGTTGTTATTTGTTGGTATACAACATAAAGAGTAAAATTTAATAAGATAATAAATAAAAGAGTGAGAGGATTAAAAAATAATGATAGAGGACAAAATTGAAAATGGATCGATAATTCTCATGTTAATTTGAGATAGTAGAAAAGGAGAAGGATAGTGTGAAAAAGAAATAAATTATTTATTCATATTTGGACTCACTATTTAGAAAATAAGAGTATTCTCAAGTTAAATAGATGGAGTGTTCCCCATTAAGGTGTTCAAGAATGGAAGGTTTGATATAGCCTTAATGAAGAAAACTTAAGTCATGGCATGATGATGTATGTAGTATGTACATGATTTAATTGTGATTGAGCATGACTAATATGTGATTATGCTAACTCAAACAAAGTGGGAAGTGCAAAAATAATTTGAGTAGGAAATTAATAGGCTAAAATTAAACTTACTTCATTTACATAACAAAGTTGCTACAAACGAGACTAAATCTTTATCTATACTAAAAGAGAAAATTTTAGGGAAAAACAAACATGGTTTTGGTATGGGGTTGACTTGTCATTTTTTTTTTTTGAAATGAAGACTTTAGTTATACTTGTGTCTTTGTTATAGGATATATGTGTCCTCATGACTTAAGAATCGAATTGATACTGATATATAATTATCAGGTGAAACTGTTACTTCTTCATGTTGTTGCATATATATGTTATAACTGTTATTTTTTCGTATTGTTAAGAAATAATAGTTTCAACATACATAATTATCTTTAATATAGTTAACAATTATTCGCTGTGCTTGTTAACCATTTTTCCTCTTTGTGTTGTAAAAGGTGTTGGACGCAAGAATGGGGAGGAAATGTCAATTGCGACTTGTTTACGTTGGGCAAGGATCGTCACACTCACAACAACAGGTGGAGGCAGCTGATGAGGAAGCCCACATTTCTGAGGACGCAAGACCGGTGGCAACACCGGTGGCAAGTGATGATGATGAGACACTGGCTCCAGGTATTGGTCATGTTTTCGAATGTAAGATTTGATGTTTATTATTGGATGGTTGGATCAATTCTAATAGCTATAGGAATTCATTGGGTTCACATTTTTTAATATTGTAAGATTTATGTTTTGCAATTTCAATTATGAGTTGCTGGTTTACAAAAACTAATAATATAATTAAAATATCTAAATATATTCAGTATATTCTGCTGACTTTGGTCCGTTTGGTCCATTCATTTCCTTTGGGTCCAATTTGGTCGATTTTGGTCTATTCGATCCAATTTGGTCTGCTCAGTCCATTTATTTCTGCTTAGTCCATTTTGGTCCTACAGTGTCTACCTCAGTCCTTTAGGTCCACTATGGTTCATTCGATCACTTTGGTCCAATTTCATCCACTTTGGTCCACTCCGTCCACTTTCATCCATTTAGTGTACTTAAGAATGATCAAAGATAAGTTCGAGTTGAAATTATATATTCTAAATCCAAATTTATTAAGGATAAATGAAGGCAACCTAAACGAAGCATGGTTGCTCATCTTTTCAAAAGCTACGTAAGTGCATGCTTCTTTAAAGATGCTTCTTTATGAAATGTGTGGATTGTCGTTTCTTAATAGGTGAACAAGTTGACTGGTCGATTACTCACAGTGCCAATAGGCATCTAGGTTCATGAGGGGTAGTATGAAGAAGTCCCATACATTTATGAAGTCACGAAAATACATTATAATAGTCATTATAATTATAATGCAAGTCAACAAATGTTCTCAACAATTAACTTGTTCTAGTAGGGGAGGTATTGGTTGTTTGTGACCTCATACAATCCAAAGTCATTAGAATATGTTGTTGTTCCTAAATAATTGAAAGTTACACTTGCACAACAAGTGGGTTACATGAATGCGTGGGAGAAAGGCCTAAATTTACTCATGTTTTGTTTAAATGAAATTGTAAACCTTTTATTATTTAAGTTGGTAGATGCATAATTTTTGCGTGGTGTGATATTTTTCACTAGTTCTGAGCTTTGTTGAATTAGTCATAATATTGCTGGTCTTGTAGATACAGATGATTATGTTCAAACCCCAACACCAGTACAAAATCCAGCACCGGTACAAAATCCAACATCAGAAAATAGGCCTGGAAAACGTGGGAAAACAAAGTTGGCTGACATATGGGCAATGACTGGTGAGTACAAAATCCAGTTGCCGTTAAATGATGAAGGCCAACCAATTGACAATGATGGGTCTTTGTTCGTTCGGTGGTTGGGCTCGTTTTGCGAGAATGGCCTATTATGCCCGCTTTCGCCTGCTGGGTGGCCAAGCGTCCCTCAAAAGTTTAAAAATGATTGTTGGACGGAGATTGAGGTAGTATGAAAATGAAATATTAGTTATTTTTCTTTACAGTTGCTGTCCTAATTAAATGTCATATTCAGTCGTTGTTTTAATTAAAATACTACATTTTGCTAACTCCACTTTTGCATTTCAACAACGGTATATAATTGATCCCACTATTGTCAAACCACCCAATCAAATGGGATGGGCAATGAATCAGCTAGGAGAACTGAGGAGAAATCGCAAGACCAAGTTGAAGAAGGATCACAAAAAACTTGGGCTGTCACGTGAACAGGTATTGGCTAGTCAACTGCTTGGGGTTATCGCAGCGCACTGGAAAGAGATGGTTGACTATTGGTTCAATGACAAAACTGAGGTACTGCTACTTTCTTCGTCGATCTCATGTTCATGGTAATTTAGTCGAGAGATGTTTTGTTTTGTTTTTTTGATGGTACTGTGGTTGCAGACATTAAGTATCAAAAACAAGGCGAGTCGAGGTAAGCAGGAAGACATAGCAAGATGTGGGGCCAAAAGTCTTGCTCAAATTTTTGCTAAAATGGTAAGAAATAAACTTAGAATTCATAAATGCCTACATGATGTCCCCTGATATTTTGAGGTGCTATTTACCAAGTTAACCTCATTTCATATGTTTTAGGAATAAGGATAAGTTAGTTAAATTATAGGTTTTTTTGTAAGTAAAAAATGCAATACATAACTTTATGCATCATTTTAATATATAGAGATGACTTTGTTAATCCTCTTAATATATAGATATTAAGCGGCCACTTAAGGAGAGTAATTTCCATTCCTAACATGATCCCAGCCGAATTATGCATGTCTATAAATATTCAATATCACCCAAACATGATTAAATGCCAATCACACAAGCTTGCTATTCATTATAGCGACTAGAAGCATAAAAACAATGAAATAAAAAGGGATTTATAGAATAGGATTTAAAACTAAGGGGAAGCTTTGGAATTGATGAAGGATTATTTATTTGGAAATTATCTGAATTGATTTGGGAGAGAGTTTGGGTGATAATTTTATGGAATAGGAATAACAAATTTTCTCTTACATACCATTGAGTCATTGTCCTTTATATATATATATATATATATATATTTATATATATATATATTTTCTATGAAAGTCATGAGGTACAAATTATGCACAGTTGGTCAGTATGTAGTTCGTGAACACCATTTTGCTTGTTCTTGATACAAATGGGAAGTTTCTGTAACGTACTTTCTAAATTTACCAACTTTGGATCATTTTGTGCTATGATAAAAAGAAAACAGTGTTCCATAACATTTGGATTGCCTGTCTTTGTTTTATGTATGTACCAGAAGAGAAAGTCTAGCAAAGTTTGCTTGTGCACTAGTTCAACCTAGAATTTAAATTTTGATGCCCACTAGCTCACATGATAGATTATGCGTATGTGGTTTTTTTTATGGTGTTGGATTAGAAGGAATTAGCCAGTCTTACAGTAACTGCATTTTCTGAGTTAAATTTCATACAAGGTGACCTTTTATGTGAGATGTTATATATATTTGTAATATTTTAAAGCTGAATGTTACAGTTTTTCACCTAGTGTAGATCAAAGAAAAATTATGGTTGCCAAATATAAAATGGAGTCCTAGATCGTCAGTTCATAGAAACCATCATATGTCCCCTCAAAATCTTGACATGCTTATCTAGGATCTAATCGTAAACAACTCTTGTAGCTGCAACTTAGTAAAATATAGAGACCATAATCTCCACGTTTTCTAATTATCCAAGACAACTAAATTTAGTTTTAAATAAAATTCTATATGAGAAAAAGAAAGGAAATTCCTATAATTGACGTCATTGATGTTAAGGTGATCATTCATCCATTTGACTTCACACTGTTGCTATACACAAGCAAAAGCTTGTTTTCATTATAGCTAACTATTTAGGACAAATGGAACATGTGCCAAAGAAGATGTCAAGAAGGATAGTGATTCAAAAGGGAAGTTTTATATGTTTATTTTTTGTCATCCTTGGTGCACATATTTTCCAGCAAATCATCGAACATAACATTGGATTAGTTGCAAATCATAGAGAAACATGCCTAGTTTACTAAGTCCGAACATTTTAGATCACCCATGGGTAATTTGTGACAATTTGTGTGCAAAGTGAGCATCTCAATCTTATCTCAAATAGAGTGTTATTATAGAAAGTCTATGATGCCTATTTTCTACCTCTCCATGTCATTTTTATTTTTAATCTCTTCATTTAACAACCCCATGTGTATTTGGAAGGTAGCTAAATCCTCTCATTTTCTTACTACTCTCTCAGTTTTATCTTTATTTGACTAACTTTGCTATGTTATGACTATCTCATTGTGGGCTTGTGTTAATTGTGGCATAACAACATTAAATAATTAGTGTTTATTGTAATTATGTTTGTTCATCATGTAGGCAAAAGATAAAGGGGTGGCAGTCGAACGCGCGGATGTATTTCAAAAAGTATACCGTACCAAAGATGGGGTTGCTATTAGTGACCGTGTGCAAGATAAGATGGTAAGGACAATTTAATCGAATTGAATTTTAGTGTATTTTGTGTTTGTATTAATTATGGTGTGTAATATGTTGTTTGGTTCTTGTGGGAAAACAGGATAGGATGGCAGTACTTTTGAATGAACAGGACATACGACTACACGGAGAGATTGGTAATGGAATCCTCTGGTCCAACGACGATGCGTATGCTCGGGTGATGGGTCGTCCAGAGCGCCCAGGTCATGTACGTGGGGTAGGATTTGGAATCACCCCATTAGGAAGAAGTGCCAGAAATGCATCACAGTTTACCTCGACTAGTACTCTGTCGTCAAGCAGAACTCACGAAAGGATGTCAGAGTTGGAGACGAGTCATGAAGAGCTTAGGGAGGCACTAGCTCAATCTAGGGAGGAACTAGCAATTTGTAGGGGGGAAGTAGCTCAATCTGAGACGAGGCATAGGGAGAAACTAGCTCAATTTGAGGCAAGGCACCAAGCACAAATGGCCGAAATGATGGCGTCGATGAAAACCATGTTTGAGCAACTTAGCCAGGGGATGCGTGGTATAGGTCCTTCTTAGGTACTAAACAAATGATATTTAGCCAAAAACTTAATATCTTGCACATGCATTGTTATGTGATATTAATACGATGCCTTTAATATATTTTAGGGTGGCGGTGCTTGATGGGAATGAAACTGTGAATCCTGAGGTAAAACAAAATTTCTCTAAAAATTTCTCTACAAACAGTAGCCTGCATATATACATACCATGCTATGATGGATAAAATATGAATCTCAGTTGTCAGTACAGGAGGAAAGAAAACTTTCTGCTGGTGAATATGTTATAAAATCTCATAATGCAATTATATTAATGTAAGATAAGTTGATTCAAGATGCATTTCAAAGGTGTATATCAGTATCGCATTCTTATTTGTCACCTGAAACATGAAGAACACGGTTTCTTGGCATATTCACATCTAGATCTCCATGACTAGACACATGCAAAATACGTAATGTAAAGGAACAAAACAATTTAAATTATCAATGTCAATAATGTATTGCTGAACTTGATTGAATTCGAAGTTTTGACTAGGTTGTTTTAACGAATAGTTGAACTATTGCTTAGTCTTCCTCTCATGTTACTCTTTGTATTGTTTTTTTTTTTTTAAATCCAAATGAGCTCTCCCTCATAACATTATTCTCCCAAATTGCTCCATTGTGAGGCCTTTTGATACAAATGTGCATCTAAGCATTGTCGAATTACAATTTCGAATTCATGTTTAGAGTATTATGTATTGCAAGCAAAAATTTGACAGATTTAACTTGACAAAGAATAATTTGTGCAGTTTTACCATGAAGTGGACAAGAAAGCAAACTGGTTGCTGCCTGTGGCTGTTTGAGAGCAATTTAGAATGTAAAAAAAATCCTTCTGGTATATTTTTTGTGATGTACAAAAATCCTTGTGATGTAGGAATGGGAACTTGTTTATTTCCTTTGTGATGTTTATGGAACTTGTGATGTAGGAATGGGAACTTGTTTATTTTCCTTGTGATGTTTATGGAACTTGTGATCTTGGGATGTAATGATGTTTATGGAACTTGTTTATTTCCTTTGTGATGTTTATGGAACTTGTGATGTAGGAATGGGAACTTGTTTATTTCCCTTGTGATGTTTATGGAACTTGTGATGTTTATTATGGAACTTGTGATATTGGGATGTAATAAGTTGTGAAAGCAGGGAGTTGTTATGGAACTTGTGATTAATAGGAATTTGTTTATTTCCCTTGTGATGTTTATTATGGAACTTATAATCTTGGGATGTGTTGTGAAAGCAGGGAGTTGTGATGTTGTGAATAGCAGGAAGTTGAGAAAGCAAGGAAAAAAAATATAAAAATAAAAAAATAAAAACCTATAGCCGCGTTTTAAAAACGCGGCTATAGGTTGTTCCAATGTCGTTGGAAAATAATCTATAGCCCCGTTTAAAACGTAGCTCAAACTGGGTCTATAGCTGCGTTTTTTAAAACGCAGCTATAGGTTCAGACTTATAGTCACGTTTCTCAGAAATGTTGCTAGAGGGCAACTTTTAGCTGCGTTTTGAACGAGGCTATATACTCTTATTCAGCTACCTTGAAACAACCTATAGCCTTAGCCGCGTTGATAACCGCAGCTCAAACTATCCTGGAGCCGCGTTTCTAAGAAACGCGGCTATAAGTTAGGGTCTACTGCTGCGTTTCTAAAAACGTAGCTATAGGGCCGAATCCTATAGCCGCGGTTAGAAAACGCAGCTACAGGTCGAGTTTTAGCCGCGGTTTCAAAAACGCGGCTATAGGCTTTGTGTTGCGCTGTTTAGGCCGCGTTTACAAACGTGACTCTATCTTATAGCCGCGTTTTTGGGGTTTATAGCTGCATTTTTCAAACGCAACTATAGACCGGTTTTTTTTGTAGTGTAATCATATAAAATAAAATAGATAAAGAAGATGTATAAGCGTTTCAATTCACAATGAAGATGGAGAATATTGGAGGTGACGGATCGGATTATATGGACGGCCTGCTAAGCAAATGGGCCAATAATAGACGGATCCTACATGGACGGACAAAAGGGGTGGACGGACCAAAAGGCCATGTGGCATTTAGTTGTTCATTATTTGGGCCCCAAGAAATTCTAAATGGAAACGACTTGCGCCCCACAGTTAACCCTAGTCCATAGAATCTCAATGCGAATAGAATTCTAATACAAAGAAGATTTCGGAAGATACGCTCATTAATGAGGATTTTCCCTATATGGAAAAGACTTGCTACGCAAGCATAATAGTTCAACTCTACACCACTATAAAATCCCAAAGACCCTCAGAAAATAGGTACGCATAATTTACCCGCTTTGGCACTCTAGAGTTGTGAGAAATTCTAACTTAACCTTCGAAGGGTGTTTGGCCAGCACCACACCAGTGGTCTCTGCGAGGTCTTCTCTTTTTTGTGTTCTGTAGGTGTTGTTTTGTGCACGTGAGGACCGTGTAGCTTACTGTTGATTTTTCGGCATCATCAGTTGGCACTGTCTATGGGAAACGACTGTGATTTGTAAGCCATACAAACGCTTCCCGGACAAAGAGTTGCATGGTACTTACTCGCTCGATGACGACCACCACCAACATTCAAGGAGACGAGCTGCGACCTACTGCCCTAGAAAGGCAAGTCCAAACACTCACGACAGCAGTGGAACGTCCTACCAAACAAAACCAAGACCTGGAGGAACAACTATGGTAGAAGAACGCGGCGATGGGTACCCAAAAGGAGGACCAAGAAGGTACTAGTGCTGAACGAAGAGACCATGAGGGGCCAGAAGGAAATAATGCCCCAAGCAGACCAAAAAGACAGGACATGAGCCGTCCATCAATCACTGACACGACTCCTCCACACATTGTCGTGGAGATGCAGATGATGAGAGAACAAATGGACTTTATGATGCATGCCCTCAAGGGGCGAGTATCAAGCGACCTCGACAACTTGGTCCATCGAACGAATTCGCCATTCATAACACCCGTCACTTCTTTCCCCCTTCCACCGAAGTTTCTTATGCCGCAGGTGGAAAATTGCGATGGAAACAAGGACCCGCTGGACCACTGGGAGTCTTTCAAGACCCTGATGCACCTTCAGGGGGTACTAGACGAGATCATATGCAGAGCCTTCCCCACCACACTGAAGGGCCCCGCAAGGATCTGGTTCAGCAGGCTGACACCCAACTCCATTAGTTCCTTCAAATAGCTAAGCACCCAATTCGTCTTGCACTTCATCAGGAGACACAGGTATAAGAAATCTACTGCATGCCTGATGAAAATTAAGTAGCGGAGGATGAGACGCTGAGGTCCTACATAACTCGTTTTTACAAGGAGGCCCTCTTAATTGATAAAGCGGATGACAAAATACTCGTAGCAGCATTCACTAATGGCCTACAGAAGGGAAAATTCTTATTTTCTCTATATAAGAACGATTCAAAAACCATTTCGGATGTGCTCTATAGGGCTACCAAATATATGAATGCGAAGGATGCGTTATTGGCCCGAGAAGAAAAGCCTAGAAAGGGGGAAAGACAGGAGGACGCTTAGCAGAATAGGGAGCGAAAGATGGCTAAGACTGAAGAATGGAGAAAAGACCAACGCTCCAGACCCCTTACTAGGAAATTCGCAAGTTTCACACCCCTGGCGGCCCCGATAGACCAAGTCTTGATGCAGATAAAAGACAAAGGAACTCTGACATTTCCCGGCAAGCTGAAGGGAGATCCCAATAAGAGGTCAAGGGATAAGTACTGCCATTTCCACCGTGATCATAGCCACGACACAGCCAACTGCTGCGATTTGAAGCAACAAATAGAAGCTCTTATAAGACAAAGGAAACTGCAGAGGTTCGTTAGTAAGGAAATGACGGATCCACCATAGAAGCAAGCCCCACAACGAGAGAATGAATGTCCTAGACCACCCATCGGAGATATAAGAATGATCGTAGGGGGCACAACGACCACTGGGTCGTCCAAAAAGGCTTGTAAGACCTACCTCAGGATGGTCCAGAATATCCAACTTGGAGGGTCTGTACCTAAGATGGCACGAATAGACAACCCTGTCATTGGATTCTTCGAAGAAAATGCTCGAAGACTTCACCACCCGCATGACGATGCACTCGTTGTCAGCCTACAAGTAGGAGATTACAACATGCACCGAGTTCTGGTTGACAATGGTAGCTTGGCGGACATTCAATATTACCCGGCATTCCAACAGATAAGGATTGATAGAGAACTGGTCCTGACAAATGCTCCCCTCATAGGTTTTGGAGGGACAAGGGTGTTTCCCCTAGGCACCATAACATTGTCAGTAATAGTAGGCGATTACCTCCAGCAGATCACTAAGGATGTGACATTCCTCGTGGTTGGCTGCTCGTTTGCTTACAATGCCATTCTCGGATGACCAACTCTCAATTCATGGAAGGTTGTGACTTCAACCTACCATTTGATGATGAAATTCCCTACGGAATATGGAGTAGGAGAGCTACGGGGGAATCAGGTGGTTGCACGCGAATGCTACATAGCCATGCTGGAGATGAATGATCACCAGCAAACAATGTGCATAGAGGAACAACGAGCAATAGTGAAGTCGGTTGAAGAACTAGAAGAAGTGACCCTCAATGAGTCAAGGCCCGAAAGGACAACTAGAATGGGAATGTCGTCTAGTCAGACAGTACGATAGGCACTCACGACGTTTCTAAAAGAAAACCAAGATGTGTTCGCTTGGAGTCACAAGGACATACCAGGGATTGACCCTTCAATCATAGTTCACAGGTTGAATGTGTCACCCTCATCACCTCCCATTCGATAGAAAAAGCGTGTGTTCGCTCAGGAAAGAGACAGAGCAATAACTGAAGAAGTTCAAAAGTTGCTGGACGCAGATTTCATTCAGGAGGTGTACTACCTCGATTGGTTGGCAAATGTGGTCATGGTCAAAAAGACCAATCAAAAGTGGAGGATGTGTGTTGATTTCACGAATCTCAATAGGGCCTGCCCCAAGGATAGTTATCCACTCCAGTGGATAGATACCTTAGTAGACTCAACCGCGAGGCACCAACTTCTCAACTTCATGGATGCTTTTTCAGGCTACAACCAGATCAAAATGGCAGAAGCTAATCAAGAAAAAACTTCCTTTGTCACCAGCCAAGGACTTTTCTGCTACAAAGTAATGCCATTCGAACTCAAAAATGTAGGGGTGACGTACCAGAGACTGATGAACAAGATGTTCGCACACCAGATTGGAACGAATGTACAAGTCTATGTAGACGACATGCTGGTGAAAAGTGTACGAGAAGACGATCACTTGAGCGACCTTCGAGAGACTTTCGACACCCTTCGAACGTACAACATGAAGTTAAATCCAAGTAAGTGTGCATTCAAGGTTACCGCGGGAAAATTCCTGGGATTCATGGTGTCTCAAAGAGGCATAAAGGTCAATCTGGAGAAAGTACGGGCTATAATGGAGCTAGCCCCACCAAAGATGGTCAAGGAGGAGCAAAGCTTGAACGGCAAGATAGCTGCGCTAAACAGGTTCGTCTCAAGGGCAACGGACAAGTGCCTTCCCTTCTTCCGCATATTGAAGAAATCGTTTGAGTGGACGGAAAAATGCCAGCAGGCGTTTGAAAAACTAAAAGTGTATCTTTCATCTCCCCCATTGCTTAGCCCATCAAGGCTAGAGGAAGAACTCTACCTATATTTAGTTGTCTTGCAAACTGCTGTCAGTGCAGCTTTGGTGAGGGAGGAAGATAAATCATAGAGACTCGTTTACTTTACAAGCTGAGCGTTCTGTGAAGCAGAAGAAAGGTACCCCCAGATAGAGAAACTGGCATTTGCACTGATAACTGCAGCACAAAAACTCAAGCCATACTTCCAAGCACATACCATTGTGGTCTTAATGGATAAACCTTTGAGAAGAGCCATGAGCAGCCTCGAGGCAGCAGGACGAATGGCTTTATGGGCAATTGAGTTAAGTGAATTTGACGTACAGTACTAACCGCGAACAGCTATAAAGGGACAGGTCTTAGCTGACTTCATCGTCGAATTCACTCAAATGGATGGCCAGGGGGCAGAAGAGATTCTGCATTGGAACATTTACACGGATGGGTCTTCCAATAAGCAGGCAGGAGGAGCCGGTGTAGTACTCATCTCTCCAGAGGTAAATAGGATTGAGTGCATGATCCAACTCAAGTTTTCAACTTCCAACAATGAAGCGGAATACGAAGCTTTAATAGCAGGGCTAGACCTCGCAAGAGTAGCAGGGGCTAAGAACATGACCATCCACTGCGACTCCCAAGTCATAACCGGTCAAGTCAATGGTAGCTACGAATGCAAGAATGAAAGAATGAAAAAATACCTTGATAAGGTGAAGGGTCGAATTGGCAGTCTCCAAATCAAGTTCATCCAAATCCCAAGGGAGGAGAACGAATGCGTCGATCGACTTGCTAAGGCTGCCTCAGCAGAACGCATGGTTGCCCCAAGTCAAATATTATCTTTCGTCCAAACCTCGTCACTCATAAACGATGGTACAAATGTGTAGGAGATAGATTCTAAAATCAACTGGACCACGGCATTAATTTCCTACCTGAAGAATGGTATGTTGCCGGATGCGAAGGATGAAGCAAGGAAGCTAAAGGTTCAAGCCTCGCGATTTGTTCTCATGAATGACGTTTTGCACAAAAAAGGTTTCTCCCACCTTTACCTGAGATGCTTAGTACCCGAGGAGGTAGAGTACGTCATGAGAGAAGTTCACGAGGGGATCTGCGGAAACCACTCGAGAGCACGATCGTTAGTACACAAGCTGATCAAAGTGGGATATTATTGGCCCACCACGCAGAAAGACATGTAAGCTTATGTCAAAACCTGCGACAAGTGTCAGAGGTTCAACAATGCCATTAGACAACCCTCAGAGGAACTCACCCCTATGATGGCCCCGTGGCCATTTGCCTAATGAGGATTAGATATCATGAGCCTCTTCCCAATAGCAGTGAAGCAGCTGAAATTCCTTGTGGTTGGAATTGACTACTTCACCAAGTGGGCAGAAGCAAAAGCCCTAGCTACTATCACAGAGAAGAATATTTGGAACTTTGTTTGAAAGAACATCATCTGCAGGTATGGAATACCAAGAGTACTTGTCTCTAACAACGGAAAGCAGTTTGACAACAACGCATTCAGGGACTTTTATTCACAGCTAGGGATCAAGAACCACTACTCGTCACCCGCCCACCCACAGGCCAATGGACAAGTTAAGGTTACGAACCGATCCTTGCACAAGATCATCAAGACTCGGCTTGAGGGGGCAAAGGGCATCTGGCCAAAGGAACTTCCAAGCGTTTTATGGGCATACCGGACAACAGCAAGAACACCCACCGGGGAAACACCGTTTCGACTAGCGTACGGGAGTGAAGCAGTCATCCCAGCCGAAGTCAGACTCACAAGTTACAGGGTGGACCACCATGACGAACGGAAGAATGATGAGGCTATGAGCCTAGAGTTGGACTTATTGGACGAAGTCAAAACAATAGCTAAACAGAGACTGGCACGTTATCAGGACCTCATGGCCAAGCACTACAATTCCAGAGTCAGACACAAGGGCTTCTAGGTCGAAGATCTTGTCCAGAGGAAAGTAATGGGCGCCACCAGTGATCCTACCTAAGGAAAGCTCGGCCTCAATTGGGAAGGACCTTACAGAATTACATCATGACAAAGGAAGGGCACCTATCACCTCGAGACACTAGACGGTTTATTTTTGCTACAATACTTAAGTTTTCCTTTTAAGCTTCTTTTCCTTGAAGAACAACTTTTGGTTTAATAATAAGAGGAATTTTCAGATATTACTGATGTATTTTTCAACAAAATTCTACATAGTCCATGAAGTGGACAGTTCATCCCAGGAGGATGAAGATTTTACTTAGTCCATGAAGTGGATGGTTCATCCTAGGAGGATGAAAATTTTACTTAGTCCATGAAGTGAACGGTTCATCCCAGGAGGATGAAAATTTTACTTAGTCCACGAAGTGGACGGTTCATCTCAGAAGGATGAAAATTTTATTTTGTCCATAGAATGGACGGTTCATCCCTGTAGGATGAAAATTCTACTAGTCCATAAAATGGATGGTTCATCTCAGGAGGATGAAAATTTTATTTAGTCCACAAAATGGAAGGTACATCCCAAGAGGATAGAGATATTATTTAGTCAATAATGTGGACGGATCGTCCCAATAAGACGGATATTTTGTTAAGTCCAATAGTGGACAAATATAAGTCCATAAAATGGACGGTTGAATCTGCAAAGTGGACGGTTCATCCAGGAAAAGGTGTCTTGAAGTCCATAAAAAGGACAAGTTTTTACTCAGTCCATAAAGTGGACGAATTTTTTTATGACGGATCATCCAAGAACGGTAAAAATAATAGTACAATATGTGGACGGATGTATTACGAAGTCAAATAAAATGACGGCTTGTCCCGAAGGAATTCATCCAAAACAAATAATAATCTACATGACGAGTAAATGGACCTATTAAGCGAACAATATTAACATTTCATCCCTCAGTAAATGACTCATTCACTAAATAATAGCCAGTGAACGAGGTCAAAACCACATTGAGATTAAACAAGTTTATCACATTCACAACAACCACATGACAGATAAGTTATTTACTGAAAGAGCCAATAAAAGGATGATGTTCAAAAAAAAAAAAAAAATAGTCTTTACATAAAACAAAAATCTATTGTTGGACGGTCGGGGTATCATCCATATTTGCATCCTTAGGATGATGGGTATCTTCTTCCACTACTTTCTCTTGGCCTCCAGGAGCAACATCCCTATCACCCTGAAGGGCGACGACAACATCGTCTACATCTTCAACAAAAAGGTCCTCTATACTCTCTGAAAGGACGGGCTGAGCTATCAATTGGGCTTGAGTATCAATGGAGACATGGGACACGTCCAGATCTGGATATGAGCTCTTCACCTGATGGAGGGCATCATCAAAACCTTCAGCGAATGATTCTCCAAGTTCTGAAAGGAAGGCATCGGAGTCCCGGTACTTGCAGACCGCTTCCTCCTTCACTTAACGGAGTTGGTTCTTAGTGTCGGCAATTTCTTTCTCTTTGTCCTCTAGAACCTTCCTCAATGACTCCACCTGCTTTTCAAGCTCCACTTTGTCTTGCTTCGAACAGGCAAGTTTCTTCTCCATGCTTGTCCTCCAAGCCTTTAGCCCGTTCAGCTCGTCCTCCGTCGAATTGGCTTTCACCCTGACACGCTTCAAGGCCATCTCATGGCTCAGGCAACTACTCATCAACCCTTTCATCATCAACATTGCCTAGAAGCACACTAAAATTAGAAAAATGGCAATACAAGAAATATAAATAGAAGATAGATGGATGTAATTACCTGAGCAATGCAGAAAAGCCCCGTCTCCCCCATTGCTTCAGTAGCATGGTTGCCCAGATCCTCATAATCGTCAACAGAAATTATGGAAGCGAGCTTCTCCAAAGCATACTTGGAATCCTCACGAAGGAGGATGGGTGGCTTCTCAGGAACGATATCTAGACCCTTCATTAAGCCATTCCCCTGTCCTATTCCAATTGGGGTAATCGTTTTCTTTGTTTCGGCTTTTAAACCCACGACGGTCTCAAGAGCAGTCTTGGGCTTGTTTTGAGGACGGTCCATTTTCTCTTGTGGTTTCCTCTTAGTGGACGGATTGGATGAACCCGTCCCCTTGGAGGTACTGTCCACTTGTTTTTTCATCGCGACTTGCTGCTTGATGTAAGCCCTTCTCTTAGCAGCATCCATTTTTGCAAAATAGAGGACGGACCTTGAAAACTAAGTAAGCATAACAAAAACTCAAAGTGACGGACTTACGTTGATGAACTTGGGCTTCGTATCGAAGGGCGGCTCTAGTCCATCACAATACCAATGCAGTGTGTTTAGATTGACCAATTTAGCCCACGTCCTCTCTACAAGCTTGGTTTTGTTAAAAATCTTCTCCAAAAAATTGAAATGTTCAAGTGTGACTAGAGGACAGTCCCGAGCTGCATAGAAAGACGGACAGTTATGCATTGAAGAATAGTTGAAACATAAAAAAATATTTGTTGACGGACGCATACCTGACGGTGGCATTATGCCTCATGTTTTGTTAACGGGCATAAATTCGTTGTCACCGGGGTGACATATCCATTCGTTACCTTCAAAAAAGAAATAACGACTTCCAATCCCTGTCGGAGTCAGGATTCTCACAAATAAGCCTTAGTAACGGGCCCCTGGGCGTGAAGTTGTACATGCCCTTGGACTGAGAAATCTCGGCAGGACGGTAACAGTGGAAAACTCTTCTACCGTCAACCTCCGTACTCCGTCCGAGATAGCACCATATAAGACCTCCACACTAAGGAAGACCCTTCAAGCATTTGGGGAGATCTGGTTGACGGACAATCCAAGGTATTGGAGGAGACGATAGTGGCGGGTGCTTAAGGGAAACCTGAGCCCTGCCTTCAGCATTTGCTCATAGATTCCTATGTCTTCAAGACGCTCGTAGTAACACTTCTCTGATTTGTAGGGTAGACGCATGGGTATACTGTTGGGTATTTGATACTTATCCCTAAGTGTTTTGAAGTGTGTTTCTTTGATTTTGGAAATAAAATCATTAACCTTCCATAAGAGAAATAGGATGAACTCCCTAAGCCATCAGGTCCTATGACGGATTGGATTGGGGGATCAACATCCATTAGACCGTCACTAGAGTCACCATTTGATTTCTCTATCCCTAAATCCTCATCCATTGAAAAGGAAGCTAACAGACTCCTCTCCTCACTGGGACTGTCAGTGTATTTGTGACCTGACGGGTACACTTCATCGTAGCCCGCTCCATCACGGATAAACGACTGGTTACTTGACGCACTAGACATGACTTACACGTGATGGTAAATCCTAAGACTGACAGTACTATAATGGTTGACGGAAGTGTAAGAGTCTAGAAAAGTAAAAATGCATAAAAATTTGAAGTAAAAGGAAGAGGATTCTTACCAAGACGGGGTAAAACGATGAAGAGGTAATGGTGACGAATGCAATAGTTGAATGGTACAGGCGTCTAACAAGGGTGACGGATGAGATCTGATTGTGAATTTCAATAGAAAGTAAAGTAATGAGCGGAAGAAGTCTCAGTTTATATAGGGAGAATGGTACAGAAGATGAAGGGGCGCTTTGATCCAAGTGAGTAACCATTCAGCAAACGCCACGTGTCCATCATTAATGATCCTAGGCCAGCCTGTCTAGGCTAAGGGGGCATTCGTCAAAAGTCCAAATTAAACCGTCACCCTGCAGGCCCGTCCACTTAGAGAGCACGGACTCACGGGGTGAGGGGGCAACTGAAGAGGAAGAATATTGGAGGTGACGGATCGGATTATATGGACGGCTTGCTAAGCAAATGGGCCAATAATAGACAGATCCTACATGGATGGACAAAAGGGGTGGACAGACCAAATGGCCACGTGGCACTTAGTTGTTCATTATGTAGGCCCCAAGAAATTCTAAATGGAAACGACTTGCGCCCCACGGTTAACCCTAGTCTATAGAAACCCAATGCGAATAGAATTCTAATACAAAGAAGATTCCAAAGATACGCTCATTAATGAGGATTTTCCCTATATGGAAAAGACTTGCTATGCAAGCATAATAGTTTAACTCTACACCACTATAAAAACCCAAAAACCCTCAGAGAATAGGGACGCATAATTTACCCGTTCTAGCACTCTAGAGTTGTGAGAAATTCTAACTTGACCTTCAGAGGGTGTTTGGCCGGCCCTACACCGATGCTCTCTGCTAGGTCTTCTCTTTTTGTGTTATGCAGGTGTTGTTTTGAGCATGTGAGAACGATGTAGTTTACTGTTGATTTTTCGGCGTCATCACACAAAAACTATAAAGATATCACAATTGCTAGTTCAAATATTCCTATGAGATATTTTTTCAAATAGTTTACGGGTTTCATCAAACACTATAGGTAGTCGTAATCAATAATAACATGAAAGTGAAAACATAGGACGAAATTCACAAATCTATTCGGAAAATTTATATATTAGAATCACTCCCTCTTACAAAAAGAAAATCTATCCACTTTTACTCGTACTTCTCTGCAATTTCAAAGTAACCTTCACTTGGTAGATTAAATAATCAGTGGGCCAAAGGATAGAGCTTAAAATTGCAAATGTATCTTAGGAGTGGGTCACAGGCTTACAGCAAAATAACAATTACTAATTCCTAACCGAAATAAACAAGTTGCATTGGTTTAGATTGTAGATGTTATAGTGAAGGTAGATTGAGAATAGAGTAAAGAAAGTAGGCATGAGAATTTTGGGAGAATTGAGATTTGGGGGCCGTGAATAGTATCCCAACTCCCAAAACCAGTTTGTACTCTTCTGTTGTTGTGGAAAATATCTTCTTCTTTTTTTTCTTAGGATTTCCAACTGAGAGAAGATGACAATGGTGGTATAGATTATGATGAAAGTCATAAAACAAACTTAAATTAATTGAACATTTAAATTTCAATTTGTAAACCGATAGGAGAGTCACAGAGTGCAACTGTTTTATCAGGCATTTATTTAAGGGAAGTTTTTGGCTGTCTGTAAGTGGAGAAGTGGGAAGGTTTTTTATTTTATTTTTAAATATATATATTTTTTATTTTTTTAGATTATAATTTTAGTGGGAAGTTGGGGGTAATTTTGTTGAATTACTATTTTAACCTCATTTCTCATGTTTTAAGACTAAGACTATTTAATTAAATAAAGGGTATTTTTGACAATTTTTGAAGTGAGAGCTAACTGTCTCAATCCTTTTAATACATAGAGATTATAATTCATATCGTAATTCTCATTCAGTGTACCAAACATGTCTTTAAAAATCCATAATTATGATCACAGTAGATACCATGCACCCTCAAGCGTTAAAAATAAATAAATAAAGGATAGTCATGCCTTTTATGTTCTTTGCTAAGGAAAATATCTTCAACATTTAATATGAAAATTTTGCTAGACTTAATTTTAATTAAATAAATTTTGAAATCAAAATGTAGCATACACAGATGAAGTGATGAATTAATTCATATATATATATATATATATATTTATATTAATGCTTGGATTTCACGCTCATATGTACGTGTGTATTTATATAGTAATTATGCATCTATGTACCGTCCATTTTCAAAATGTAATTGGACATTTTGGAAACTAGTGTGTAGCCCTATGCATATAAATATATATATATATATATATATATACGAATACAATTAAAAATAATCACGATTATACATTTTTTTAGAAGAGATTCAAATTATATGTAATATTAGCTTACACTTATTTTAAACCTTATATTTTTAAAATATGTAACAATTTCTTATTATATATATATATATATATATAACTGTGTTGTCCTTGGGGCCTCTGGTAATTTGGTTTCGGGATTGTGGAGACCAAATAACGATTGGCAACAACGGATGGTGACATAGGTGCAATTTTTGGTGAACTAGAAAAGGGTACTAAAGGGCCAGGGTTCTATGCCTGACTGGTACTCCTAGTGGTTTGCTGTTTAGGCAATTTGGGAGGTTGGGGTTATACGGGTTTCTTCCCGGACATTTTGTTCTGGATTCTGCAAAAATTCACAGGTTAGGAAGTCAGGGATACTGTTCTAAGTTCCGGCTATGAATTCTATGTCAAAATCAAAAACTGAAAGAATGGCTTGCCAACGTGCAAAAATCTGTTTTGATGCAATGTTTTGAACATCTTTTTCTAAAATATGTTTTGCAGATTTACAATCAATTCTTAACAAAAACTTTTGATTCAAAAGATCACTTTGAAATTTTGAAATGCATAGTACTACAGATAAAATTTCTTTTTTAATAGTACTATAATTAAGTTGAGTGGGAGTCCAAATTTCTGAATGAAAACAGAGATATATATATATATATATATATGATTTAGAATTTAATTAGATTTAAACTCTTCAGTTTTTCACCCAATATGGTGGTCAATGGTTAATATGAAAATATGCCATGGTCAATAAAGACTTCAGCTTTTACACATCTTATAACTTGGACGCTTTGTACGTCAACAGCAAAAGTTTATTGTGGTCAATGTTCACTGATAATATATTATGGTCAATTTTATAGAATTTAAAATTATCATAATTTTTATTAAATACTTCAATGAGTAAACAAATGTGTATAACATTGTACCCTTTTATGAAAATGTGTATGACATTATTCATTTTATGCAAATGTGTACAATATTGTATGCACTTATTTAGTCTATAATGTAAATCTTAAACGAATAGTGTCATATAATCCAATAATTCTCATAATTACAAAATAATAAAATTAACACACTTGAATTCTCAATTTATGAAAAGAGGAAAAATTTTCATTTAAGGAGATATATCAGCTAAAAATTTAGCTGGATCAAAATTCTCTCAAATTCTTTGAAAATTTTACCACATAGATCCAGTAAAAATATATCATGATTCTTCTCTATAATTTATATATAGTAAAATTTCATGGTTTTTAAAGCATACAGATATATAGATCCATTAAAAATGGTCTTTAAAGCATGCTAAATTCACAATTGAAAATTATACAAAAATCAAGATGAAACATGTTTGTCATATCATCCACCATAGCACATTACCACACAAACATATGTACACAGTAGAGTACTCAATCAATACAAAAATTACACCTACGAACACTTTTAAGTGTCCTGCCTTGTAATTTACATGAATTGATTTGGTTCATGAACACATTACATGGAGTCAAGCTAAAATCAAATCATGATAAATGCATTGTATTAAAAGTCAATAAATTAGGGGCACGTTTGGTACACTATAATGATTATCATATGGGAATAGAAATAAGTATTACAAAGAATACATTAAGTTGGAATATAATAAGTATTACTATTCATTAGTTTGGTGATCATTTAGGAATAGAATCTTGAATATGCATCCACAATTTAGTAGAATATAAAAAGAAGGTGTAATTAAATCATTTTTAAGTCAAATTTCCTAAAATATACTTATTTTAGGGTATTCAAAATAGAGCTAATAATTAACAATAAGGAAAATTTATTTTCTTTCCTTTTGAAGATGTGGCAACTAATGGCTTTTTAGGAAATTTTTTAAAAAAGTTATTACATAAGGTGAAGGAATAGATATTCAATACTTTTGATAAGGAATTATTTCTTATTTTAAAGAATAGCTATTCATAAGGAATAATTATTCATTATAATAAAAATATAATCAAACAATCGAATAGTTATGCCATAAGAATATCTATTACATTACAGTGTCTATTATAGTGTACCAAACGTGTCCTAAGTTGACCAGAATTGCCGTGCATGGATAGAATAGATAGACTTTCCATCTAAACACTATTGAGGGAGAAATTGATGTCTCTGAATAAAATGTTGGGAAGTCAGGCTGAAACTCGACTATGGGCTCTCGAGATGGTACCCAAAGGCTTTCGACTTGGTTGTGTTGTAAAATGGTATTGTATAATTGATAAAATAGCTTTTTGAAATAATAAAACAGAATAAGATGGAAGTTGCGAATTGGATGCTCTAGAGCATCCACAATGGTGATACTAAAAAGCTAGTTTTAGTAGCTATTTTTAGCACCACCACCTATAAATTTGGAGCTGGATTGGTGGAGCCATAGCAAAAAATTATGGCTCCTCAACTATAGTATATAGTCATCTTTGACTGTGCATGATAACTAAAGATTAAAATAATAATAATAATAATAATAATAATAATTTTTTATTATTTCTCTCTCTTACCTTTTCTTCTCCCACTTTTTCTTATTTTTTTTTACTCCGGTTTGGCTCTCTTTGTGTTTTTTCTTTCTTTCTTCCTTTCTCTGGTTCATGCCTTTGCAAATCACTCTCCCTCACCCACCTACCCAAACCTCTCTTGCTCTCTCTTTATCTCCAACAATACCTGAGACTGCAGCTGTGATGCTAATCGACACAGTCCCTACAAAGAAAAGGAGCAGTCGCTACAGAGAAAACCCCATCGACATAGTCCCTTTGCTGATTTTTTTTTTTTTGGTAACATCCAAAGGAAATTTGTGGGTCAGATTGGCCTAATCTGGGTTCTGATTCATAGAGGGTTTTGTAAGGTTGAATTTATTCAACCATCTTATTGGCTTTATTCCGTGCCAAATTTGCTTGTAATTCAGCATTTAGTAACCCTGTATTTAGGTGGGTTTGATGTAAGGGTAGTGAGTGAGATAGAGTGAAGTTTGCTCAAGAGTGTGCAAGAAAACAGAGTGTCGCGGCTGGGTCTCGCGGGTGACTCGCGGCTTCAAGCCGCCAGAAGCAACCTCACGTGCCAAGCATGCTGGAAGGTGAACAGTCTGCTAGCTGGAGCACTACAGGACAAAACAGGACAACTGGCCATACGGTTATCTCGCGACTGGATCTCGCGACTTAGTCAAACCGCGAGGTCAAGCCGCGAGCCACCCTTGTTTTGTAGAATTCTGACGTTTCACATTCCTCTCCACTCCAGTATAAATACCCCTATTACCCACGATTGAAAGAGAGCTTCCAGAGAGAATTTTGAGAGAGAAACCCTAAAGAAAAACCAGATTGTTTCACCCACAATCTCTACCTTAGAATCTCTTCAAATTCCTCAACTCTCTTCCTCTCCATTGTCAAATCCTTGAGAGGCATTATACCAAACCAGGTTCTCACCATCATCATCATTGTGAGACTGCTGTTTGGATTTCTGGGAAGCAGTTAGGAAGGAGCCAATCTACATTGGTTGATGCTACGGTCTAGTAGCGGAATCCGGAAAGCTAGAAAAGAAAAAGGTTCGGCGCAACCTCGTTGGAGCAAGAAGCTTGGAGGGCTTAGGTGCACTGGGTAGATTAGGCTTGGAGGGTCTATTGCTGTCCTTGTATCCCAACTATATTTTCTAGTGGATTGATTACCGCTTGGAGGGCGGTGGAGAGGTTTTTCGCCGAGGGCTTCGGTTTCCTCTTCGATAACACATCGCGTGTTGTCTTTGTGTTTGCATCTTCCTTCCTCTCTATCTTTGCCTTTTTATTTATCTGCTGTGGATATTAATCTGTTATGGCTTAGATAGTATTTAATCAATTTCGTATGATAGCATATGTTAAGTTTCCGCACACTAGTTGTTTGACATATTGCTTGAATTGATTAAGTTGTTTTTTTGGGGGTCTAAACGTTCAAAGGTGTTTTTACACGTTTTTGAACTTTCAGGTTTGGGTGTTGCATCTTGATTTTTTTAAACCAATTATTTGCTATAAAAATGTAACAAAAGTAGGAGAAGAAAAGGGTAGTCTTCTCTTTTAATTTTTTTGGTTTTGGTTTTGCTCTTGAAAGTTGGGTTCATGACCCTTGTGAAAATGGAAATTATGGGATCTAGATCTGTTGTATGAATATGATTTGTGAGGAAGTTAAGTGATTATTTCTTTTGGGTTAGTCTCTAGCTTGATTATGTTGCTGAGAAGAAAATGAAAATGAGCAAGATCAAAAATTTAATCGGAAAAGATTACATGCGGTGTGGCTGGCAAGAGATGTATAGCTGGTTGGTGTGGTGGTGGCAAAGGCTTTAGGTCTGTTTGGTAGAGGAGTTTGGGTAATGTTGTTTGTATTTTTTTTATATACGGTATGGGTGAAAAAATATATAAAAATATGTGTAATGTTGTTTAAAAATTGAAAACATGTGTTTGAGTATGCTTACCAAATAGGCCCAAAGTATCTAAGAAAGAGACTATGAAAGAATAAAAATATATATATAAAATAGCTATAAAAAAAAAAAAAAAAAATAGAATCATATTGGTAGTTATGAAATGGCAACTTAAAACAGATAAAATGAATTTTTATGATATAGTTAAAAGTAAAAATTTGTCATTATTAATGTAAATGCTTTGACTAGAACAGGGATGTTTTTCCTTGTCCACGAGTCCCCACTCCCCACCAATGTAACATTGCTTTGCTATATATTTACGTACGTCATGCATGACGTAGAACTAAAGAAAGGAGCCTTAAAAGTTAAAGAGTCCATCTAATACCCAAAAAAAAATTTACTGAAAAAGTCACAACTCGCCATATGTGCGAGTTATGGCTTTTTTTCTTTGTGGCACAATACTTTTTCAAAGTTAAAACAATGGGATTTGTCAACTCCATGCCAAACTTTATCATGTCCCGTCTTTTTCTTTTTTCTTTTTTGGAGGAACATCTTCTCTTTACATTTTGCCTCGTATAAAAAATAAAAAATAAAAAAACAAAATAATAAAAGTCAGCAAAGGCAGCAAGGGCTTGATTTGGATATATTTATGTTCAAACTAAGCAACAGCTATTTCCCATTCCCAAATTTCATCACCATTGAAGTTGAAGACCTAAAACCCACCAGCAAATAATAGCCAAACCTCACCGCACAACAAAGCTTCTTTAATCTTTACAGAAAAAAGCCATGTCCACCACCAAGTCCAAGACCAACCTCCACATCGTTGCTTATCCTTACCCAACCGCAGGCCACATCATCCCCCTCCTAGATCTCACCCATCTGTTACTCACCCGCGGCCTAAACGTCACCGTTTTGGTCACCCCCAACAACGTCCATTTACTTGAACCATACCTCTCCACCCACCCATCTTCTCTCAAACACTTGGTTCTCCCGGCCCCAGATATCACTTCACATACGAGACTCACCGCTGACGTGCGCGCCTTGCGTGACCTTCACTGTCCTATCCTACTCCAATGGTTCCAGTCTCAACCTTCACCACCTGTGGCTATCATATCTGATTTTTTCCTCGGCTGGACCCACTACCTTTCTTGTGAGCTTAAAGTGCCACGTCTCTGCTTCTCGCCCTCCGGTGCTTTTGGGATGTCTGTAGCTTTTTCTATGACCCGTGACCCACCCATAAACAATGATCCCGGTAAGGATATCAATTTCCTAATTTCATTACCTGAGGTCCCGAATTCCCCGACGTACCCTTGGTGGCAGATCCCTCCACATTATAGAAACGATCTTGAAGCTGACCCAGATTGGGAATTTCACAGAAACAGCATGCTGGCTAATTTCGAGAGTTGGGGAATTGTGTTTAACTCGTTCGCCAGTTTGGAGAGTGTGTACTTTGACCATTTGAAGAGAGAGGTTGGGCACAATCGAGTGTGGGCGGTAGGACCTGTATTGCCACTTGAAGGTGATTTGATTGGATCGGCTACTAGAGGTGGGGCCAGCTCTGTGCCATGTCACGAGCTTATGACGTGGCTGGATGCTCCTCTTGACAACTCTGTTGTTTACGTCTGCTTTGGAAGTCGTGTTGGGTTGACAAGTAAGCAATTAAATGTTCTTACAACAGCATTGGAGTGTAGTGAGGTCCATTTTATTTTGTGCGCGAGTGTGCCTAATGATCAAGGTTCAATTCTTGATGGGTTCAAAGACCGTGTGGGCGATAGGGGATTAGTGATCAAGGGGTGGGCCCCACAAGTGGCTATACTAAGGCATCGAGCTGTAGGTTCATTCTTGACTCATTGTGGGTGGAACTCGGTGTTGGAAGGGCTTACCTCGAGAGTTGTGATGTTGACATGGCCAATGGGTGCAGAGCAGTTTACGAATGCCTTGTTGTTGGTCGACCAATTAGGCGTGGCAATTAGAGTTGGAGAGGGCACTGAAAATATTCCTGACTCTAATGAGTTGGCTCGATTATTGGTAGTCTCACTCGACAAAAGGAAGCCCCAGAATGTTCGAGCCAAAGAGTTGAGTGATGCAGCCTTGAGCGCGGTCAAGAGAGGAAGCTCCGACAAAGATTTGGATGAATTGATCAAACAATTAGCTGACATCAAAAAATTAGAGTGAATATAAATTATGTAATCATAGTAGTATTTTTTTTATGGTTTTACTCATTGACACATATCTATACGAGATTTTTGCCTTTGGGTTGCATTAATGATTAAGATTATTGATCACATATATGATGAAATATTAGTGATTAATTCGAATCTCATCATTTTAGTGCTAAAGCTTACTTACAAAATAATGAGTACTTACTTCATATGCTTTATTTTCTAGTATAACGTTCTACATTTTGTTTAATTCTTGTTATGACACATGGCTACTATTGAAGAGAAGAAGAAAGGGGAGCATAATTTTGTTGGAGCAAGCTCAACATTTGAGCTCTCCTCTGTTTTCCTCTTTCGTTCAATAAAGTTTTTATTCAGATTTTTAAAAAAAAAAAAAATGCACTCAATTATTAGACCGTCAAAGTCGGCTAATTGGTAGCTGAAACAAATTTGGATTTGTACTCATTGATTGTGCGGCAAAGAAGTTATCATGTCCCATCTTTTATAGAAGTTTCATGTTCTTATATTTTGAGATCTTGTAAGCCAGGTGAGAAAGAAGCTATTCGGTTGGAAGGTTACCCTCAATTTTCTTTCTCATGGTAGACAGTGAGATTTCTTGAAATAAATTTTTTTTCCATCATTTCCTAAAAACGGAGACAAAAAAATAGTGTCATTAACACAGTCCAAAAGGCTTATGCCGACTTATACCAAACATAACTTTTTGCACCTTCTTTCATGTGCTGCGGCAAATCAAAAGCAAAGAAAAAAGTTTGTTTCAGTACACTCGATTCTCAAAAAACAAAGAGAAAAAAAAGTAGGGATAAGCCCACATGCCTGTGCCCAATACATGATATTGGTCCTCAAGCCCAACCCAAATTTGGGCCTTTCGGAGATACCAAGTACTACTAGTTCTCTGCCCTTCTGTAAATTATTTTTGGACTGCATCAGAAGGAATTCTAGCCTTCTGCCCTTAATTTTTAAAAAATTTAGTAATATGCCCCTATTTCGAAACTATATAGGGATATGTCCCTGTTTCGATACTCGATTACCTTAAAATCGAGTTTCAATGAAATACTCGATTCGAGAAAATCGAGTTATGCCCAATAAAACTATTAAAAAAAAAAAAATGCACGGAACTCGATTTTAGGGAAGTCGAGTTCCAAAACGCTGCTATAGGGCTTTAAAACGTCACTATAGGGCTTAAAAACGCCACTATAGGGTTCCCTGAACCTGGGTATTGGGTGATCACACTTATAAAAAAAAATTTGCAGGAAAACGCCGCTATAGGAATTAAAAACGTCACTATAGGGTTTAAAAACGCCACTATAGAGCTTCCTGAACATGGGGCAATCACACTAATAAATAATTTGCATGAAAACGCCGCTATAAGAATTTAAAACGTCACTATAGGGCTTGAAAACACCACTATAGGGATCCCTGAATATGCAGCGATCACACTTATGAAAATTTTCTTGCATGGAACTCGATTTCCTAAAAGTCGAGTTCCATGCATTTTTTTTTTTTTTTTTTAAGTTTGATTGGGTATAACTCGATTTTCTACGAATTGAGTATTTAATTGAACTCGATTTTAGGGTAATCGAGTATCGAAACAGAGGCACGCTCCTATATAGTTTGCAAACAGGGGCATATTGCCAATTTTTTAAAAAATTAAGGATAAAATGCCAGAATCTCCCTGCATCAGATCGAACACAAAATGAAATTGCATTGATCCAAATAAAAGTATTCCACCATATAATATGTTTATGTCTAGCTTTAAATTTTAACTTTTTTTTGAGGGTCAAGCCAACGAACTTTATTTAAGGTAAACCAGCAATGTCTAACAATACAATTGAAATTTGACCCAAAAAAAAAAAAAAAAAAACAATACAATTGAAAGAAACGGTGGTGAAATATCCTTCATCACACAACAAAATTTGAAATAGTTAAAGCATAACGAGCTAAACTATGAGCGATCATATTACCTTCTCTCTAACATGAGAGTAATGTAATTTTGTAATGTAATTTTGTAAAAAAGACTGCATTGAATCTAACATCATCAATCAGTGAACCAACCGTGGATAAGAAGGGTGAATCATCAGCCAGGGCGTGCATAAGCACTTTTGAGTCACCTTCAAGAACAATCCGATTGAATCCCAGTTCTGTAGCAAGCTGTAAAGCTAAGGATGCTACTCCTGCTTCAATCTCCAACGGGCTATGCAACTGAGGTAACCACCCCGATTCTGGACTTACGTTCTTTCGTGAAAATTGCGGCGTTGAAATTCACCTTGACCATATCCAGTGGTGGTGCACACCACCGAGTCCGTGTGGTACAGGTCTGCACACGAGGGGGTGACTGGACTGCATTGAACTCCTCTAAAAGTTCTTTCGCCAAGGGTGCTATCTAGTGTGGACTACAGCTCGGTTGGTTGAGTCGGACCCGATTTCTGTGTGACCATATTAACCATGCCGTGGCAGGGAACAACTCCAGATTTTGATGGTGTTTAATGAGCCACAAAAGCAACTCCTTGAAGTTCGTGAAGCTGGTGATTTCTCTACAAGCCCATGCCGATACATCTTCCCAAACCACATCCAGTTCCTTACATGTCCAGAGTGCATGTAGAGTTGTTTTCTGGTTCTAGCTTGCATCGGTCACAGATTGGACTTTCGATGATGGTTGGGCACACTAGATTTTCCTTTGTTGGTAAGGAATTTCGGCATGCACTCCATATATGGTTTTTCATTTTGTTTGGTGTTTGCAGGGCCCAAATGGCCTTCTAGAGTGCTTTTTCTTATTCCACAGTAGCTTCAGTACCTCTATGATCCTCCTTTGCTTTTAAGAACCGATAACCCAACTTGCAATTGTATATTCCATTCTGTGCGAATGGCCAAAACAAGCTGTCTTCACTCACCACCCTTGCGAGAGGTAAATGTTTGATCAAGTTTGCTTCTTCTTGGGTAAAGATTCAATCGATTACCTCATGATTCCACTGCCTTGTCTCTTCATCTATTAGCATTTCCACCTTTGCATCGGTTAGTGACTCAATATAAGGAGATTGGACCTGCGGTGCTTGCTACCTTGGCAACCAGAAATCTTCCCATATGCTTACTTATTTCCCATTCCCAATCCTCCATCTACATCCTCTCTACAATGCATCTCTCCCATGTAGGATGCTAGTCCAAGCATACGACCCTCCTCTATTTTTTTTGGCTTCCATGATAGTACAATTAGGGAAAAACGTGCCTTAAAGACTTTGTAAAACAAAGAATCTTGATTTTTCAAAAGTCGCAATGCTTGCTTAGCCAAAAGTGAGTCATTGAACAAGGCTAGGTCCCTAAAGCCCATTCCACCCTCCATTTTTGATTTTGTCAACTCCTTCCATTTTACCCAATGTACCTTCCTCCTATCTCCTCTTTGTCTCCACCAAAACTTCTTTATCATGGCTTCTATATCATGGCATAGACCCAAGGGAATTTTAAAGCATCCCATAGTGAAGGTTGGGATTGCTTGGATCACTGCCTTGATCAAAACTTCACACTTGGCTTGTGAAAGTAATTTACCTTCCCAACCCTACAACTTCCTCCAAACTTTTTCTTTTATAAAACTGAAGCTCTCTTTTCTTTCTTTTGCCTACCAAAGATGGAAAGACAAGGTATTGTTCATAATATACAAGCTCTTGGATCCCCAATGCAGTTTTTATCTCCTGTTTGGTATCTTCTATGGTGGATTTGCTAAAAAAGATAGTTGTTTTGTTTTTGTTCACCTTTTGTCCTAAAGCTCTCTCATAACAATCTAGGATTCCCAAAAGTTGTGCACATTCATTTGTTGTTGCTTTACAAAACAGCAAACTATCATTTGCAAACAATAAATGGGTTAGTTCTAATCCTCTCCGACATAGGGAGGAGCCCTTTATATCTCCTTCTCTTGCTTATTTGGTGGTTCCCTTATTTTTTTTCACATTTGACGGTTACATTATCGCATTGTGCAGTTTCAATATCATATTTGATAGTTTTTTTTTTATCACATATAGTGGTTCCGTTATTTTTTTTTTTCTCAAATTTGATGGTTTCATTGTCATATTAATCAGTACCAATATCGCATCTACTCTATTTTTGTCATATGTGACAGTTTTTTTGTTACATTGGGTGGTTCCCTTACTTTTTTTTTTTTTTTTTTTTTTTCACATTTAACTATTTCATTCTCACATTGTGTAGTTCCAACATCACATGTGATAGTTCTTTTCTCACATTCGGTGGTTCCCTTATTTTTTTATTGCATTTGACGGTTCCATCCTCACATTGTATAGTTCCAACATTTCATGTGACAGTTCTTTTCTCACATTTGGTGATTCGCTTACTTTTTTCTCACATCTGACGCTTTCATCCTTATATTATACAGTTCCAACATCACATTTTACAATTTTTTTATCACATTCGGTGGTTCCCTTATTTGTTTATCATATTTGACGATTCCATTCTCACAATGTGCAGCTCCAACATCACATTTGACAGTTATTTTGTTACATTTAGTGGTTTCTTTATTTGTTTCTCAAATTTGATGGTTCCATTATCACATTGTGCAATTCCGATATCAAATTTGACAGTTCTTTTGTCACATATAATGGTTCCTTTATTTTTTTTTTCTCAAATTTGATGGTTCCATTGTCACATTAAACAATACCAACATCGCATCTGACTCTATTTTTGTCACATTCAGTAGTACCCTATTTTTTATTCTCAAATTTGATAGTTCCATTATTACATTGGGCAATACCAACATTACTTTTGACCGTACTTTTGTCACATTCGATGATACCCTATTTTTTTCCTTAATTACAATTGATAGTTCAATAGTCACAGTAGGCAATACCAATATCACATCTAACCATAATTTTACATTTGAACCCACCACTAAAGTCACTTTTTTACTTACTAATAACCGCTTATCACAATAGTAATTTTTTAAAAGTTATTAAAAAAATTTAGATCTAAAATCTAAAAAAAAAAAAAAAATATCAGCTAGATTTACTTTGGTTTCTTCCACAAATATTTGAATATACCAATTAACTTCCTACGTATCTCCCTTGGTAGCTTCCATCACATTCAGGGGCATACATCACTATAAAATAACATAGTTGAGGCCACTCTCTTGATGTTTGTATTTTTATTATTTATATATACTATAAAATCGAAGATGTATAACCTTATGTGCCCTCTAATTGTTCTTATGCAACATCTGCAACTTAATCATAGTTGTGTGTTTATTGTGGTGTCCAAGGTTGGAAATAGAGTGACTATACAATTAGCAAGTTATGCAAAAAATCCAATCCAAAGATTGTTGACAATTTTAAAATTTTCAGTAAACACTTGAATTTAAACTACAAATCTAGTATGAAATAGTCATCAATTAAGGCTACTACACCAGGTTTTATATTTTTTAGGCATTTTTATTAGATGCACATGTGTAGAAGTGTCCCAAATGACTGTGCCTGACATGGGTATAACAACCTCAACTAAAGTGTCTATGCAATTTTGTTTCATAAAATTATTATTACATTTAGACTCATCTAAAACAAAATAAACATCCCAAAAAATTTCCACAATAACAAAAATTACCAATAGAAAAGCTAGAAACAATTAAACACAATTGACCAATTTTACCCAAAACGAACAACCCAATCCTTTTAAAAAAATTTATCAAAATAATTTTGTCCTTAAAAGTTTAGCATTTCAACCATAATGATAAGTGTGAGCCTCATTTGAGTCAACAGAGCCTCCATTAGCTAAGTTTGAGAGAGCCCTAATAGCAATGAAATGTTTTCGTTGTTGAAAACTTATCAGTGCCACAAAGTAGTTATCTCTCTCTCTCTCTCTCTCTCTCTCTCTCTCTCTCTCTCTCTCTCTCTCTAGGTTTCGCAAAATTTATACAAACTCTTCATTCTAAAGCCATTTGGTATTTGTTCCTATAAAATATTGGAATGTGTAATTTGAACATAATTGGCTGTTAAAATGTCAATTTTCTAAAAGTAGTGTGTGAATATACAAAATTCTATAATGATCTTTATTTTCTGATGTGCTATAGATGGAAGAAACCACTTTTATTTGGATAAGTTTGTCTTGTCAATGGAATTCTCCTCTATTGAACTAATGGAACATTAGGAAATGTGTTCTAAAATACTAATGGGCTTTATAGAATTTCTTAGGTATACTTATCTTAATTTGTGATATACTTGGAAAGGAGTGGATTCTTTTTATCTATTATCACCATTCATTCATTAGTATGTCACTGTTACCAAGAAATAATCCATTACCACTAGCATTGCAAGAAATAATGCATAAATTATTTTAGATATCTAAAAAGCCCAAACCTTCTCTTTCCTCCTGTCCACCCCTTCCCTATAGCATCATAATTAGTGGAAGATCCCATTGGAATCCATTGTGGGCAAGTTATGATTCATTTTAAGGTTACAAAACTTTGAACTTACACATAACTGTACTCCTAAGTTAAATTTGAAGTTCATGAACTACTATACCAGTTAATAGTTTTAAGTTAATAGTTAAATTTTAAGTTAATAGTTTCAACAAAAAATGTCATAGTTTTAACTTTTAACATACAAATGAAGTCTTTCTCAAAAAAAAAAAAAAAAAAAAAAAAAAAAAAAAAAAAAAAAATACAAATGAATTCCAAGCATGAATGAATTAAGTTTCGCCATAGAATCAAGTTTTGCTAATAACTTTGTTTAGGCTAAAAACTCTATAATATCACATTAGAATCCATACACTATAGCTACATTTTCTCAACAACTAAAACTAACTTGCTCTTTCAAAAGTTGTATATACTTAACAACCAAGTCTACAAATATCTTGTCGATGGATGGCGTCCACCTTGTCCTTAGACCTTCTAACTTTGGTTGATGACTGCCTTCACTGTCCATCTACATGTGTAGAAAATGTAAAGTGCATATTTTGTTTCACAGGATCATCCACTACCTTTCCTCCTCCTTAAATTACCCATTGAACAATTTCGGCCCTCTGAGAGAAAGATCATAGGTAACAGTTAAACACATTTGAATATTTAATACCTGTCTCAAATTCATTACTACATATCAGAAAAATGAAAGAACATAATAAAATATATATTCAACCAAAAAAAAAAATATTAAGAATCAAAAACAATTTTCAAAACCCAAAAAATGCACGCTAGTAAGTGTAAAAAGAGCAATCAAGTTCTCAAAGCCAACAAATACTTTTTCTTCTAAAATCTTACAACATATCCATAACTGCTTCCAGTGTTCAAACCAATCTGTAGAATCTTATTTGATAATTTATAACGCCGGCTTTAATTAAGATACACACAAACTAAACCCCAGATCTAGGGGGATTCAATGTGTGTATGTGTATATAACATTATGATGAAAATATTAAGAGGTTGATTTCAAGTTAATGGAAAGAACTAAGAAGCCTAATCCAAACCAAATTGTTTAATATATATGCAATATGTTCTATACCATTAAATATAGAATTCTTAACATAGCAACCAAAGACCTTTAGTTTCAGGCAGGTTTGCAAGACTGCAAGTTCATGTTTCACATTCCAAGTCTTATTCAAGAATTAGCTAGTGTACATTTCAAGAATTAGCTAGTTTTGCAAATGGCATTGATAATATTTTCAAGAATTATTAAAAATAGCTAGTGTACATTTCTCTACATTTACAATTTAACATACACATTTACAACTAGAGGCACATAAGTGAACTTCTAAATAGTGATAATTATACAAAGGCCACGATTCTTTTAGTGCAAAATTGAAGGAATTTTAACAACTTACCCTATCCTCAGGAAAGGATTTTGAGAAGCAAAATACTCTCATCTTGAACACACTTGATGGCTTCTCATTTTTAACACTTGAATCATGTTGTGTCTTCTTTGATCCATTTTTTTATCCATCAATTGACCATAACCTTTACCATTTATAATAGGAAGTTGACTTTGCTCAGAAAATTTTGAAGCTGCTTTAAGAGAATTGTCTCAGTTCATGTTGATTTCTAACCTCTCTTCTTTGTTTTTCTCCAATGACAGCTATCTAATTCCAGAGTTCCTATTCCCCAGTACCTAATTAGATGACATGCTAGGATGAACTGTGGAGTTTTTACTTTGATTTATGTTGGCTGCTTGAACCATTGCTCCTTTTGTGGAGCAAACAAAATCTATGTGATCATAATTTACAAGTTAAGATTACAATGTATAACATGCTCAAAAGTTTGACAAGTACCAATCAAACAAATGAAAGAAATAAAAACAGCCCACATAACGATATAAGTCCAGCTTGAACTAGGAAGTGAAATTTAAAACACTCACACACAAACCAAGACTTTTAATATAGAAATAAGCAAACCTTTTGGAAGAAGTAGATCATAGGCTATGTATCTAAGTAGAACATGGATCTCTTACTTTTCACAATCACAATCTTCTAGCTATGTGCATTTAACTACATAAATAACACCCAAAGCTGCAAGGCTCCTTAGCTCCTTTTTCTCACTAAGAAATTACAAAAGCAAGTGAGAGATGAAGCTAATACAAATAAGGGAATATATTCCCCAACTCAGCAAGCAAAACAAAGAGCCAATGCGAATAAAAGGAATATCACATTAATGTCATAAGTCACCATACTAGCAAGGGACCTTAAAGAATTGCTTAAAGAAAGAACCAATTTTTTTTTTTACAAATAATCTTTTTGCTTAAAAGAGTCAAGGACTTATTACATCTCTAAAGGAGATCCAACTACTATGTTTGTCAATTTATCATTGAATGACATATACTGGGATCCTCCACCTCCACGCACCATACTGACTAATTTACGCATTTTAGAACTTCAAACCCATTGAACAAAAAGAAAGATACACTAGCAATCATAAATGAAAAACCAGAATGAGTGCAAAGATTTATGTCATGAAATCAAATTTTCTATATATTAAATAAATACGTAAAAATTAAAGTTTCACATTACAAACTTGCTGAGGGATTCTTGAATGGGAAATTTTCACATGGAGTTTCCATTGGGGGAAAAATCAAAGAAAGTGGCTTGATTTGCAATTCGAATCTGCCTGTTACGAAATTTCAATTCAGATTTCACAACATTACTGCTCCCAAAAAAAAAAAAAAAAATCAAATAGGCCCAAAATCTTGACGATAAATTCAGGGAAAAGGGAGAAGGGATGAAGAAAAAACCTATCCTACTCACACATTCAATTGAAATAAATCATTAATTAAATCGATCATTCAAAAACCCAAATCTTGATGATAAATTCAGCGAAAATGTATGAAGAATGGTTATCTGAGATTTGTATGAAGATGAGGTGAAGATCAGCCAAGAATGATGAGGAGGAGCAAATAGAGAGCGCACGCGAGACGGTGAGGTGAGAGAGAAAAAAGAAAAAAGAAACGTCTGTTTTTTTCCTGTGTTTGATTTTATATGTTACCTGCTTGACTGGTAATTGGTAATTCATTAAAATTACATAAACGGCCAGGATGAAAACAAGTGAAATAAATGGTTAGATCAATGGGTGGGTACCGTACCCACACAAAAAAAAGGTGAGTATGGTAGAATGGCCCTATATGTATTTATATGTATTAGTTCATCTGTGCATGCTACATTTTTTTTTTTTTTTTTTTGATGGGAAATACTTCAAAAACTTTATTAATCAATAGAGGTAGCAACTACATCCTGGTTGAAAGCTTGTTCAAGGAAACAAGGAGTCTCTTCAACCCAACCAGATAATTCAGCAATGCCTAAAGCATGTCTTGCAAGTATATGGGTTGGCCTATTGCCATTACGACCTACATATGAAAAATCTACACATCTGAAAGAATGGGACATGGCAACTGAACTATAGACTAGCGCTGCTACTGATGATGGAGGAGGAGACAAGTCTTGAAGCGCATTAATCAACGTTAACGAGTCACTCTCAAGAGTGAAATCTTGGATGGACAAATCCCTTGTGAACAGAAGACCCAACTCCACGGCCTTGGCTTCAGCTTCGATGGCACCCAAAGGAGCTTCAAGCTTCCTGCTACATGCACCGATCAGATGACCCTCAGCGTCCCTAATCAAGATCCCCACACCTGCCATACGTTGCTCCTTGAACACAACACCGTCCACGTTAATTTTGTATCGGTCCGAAGAGGGAGGCTTCCATTTCGCAGGTTCAGCAGGTTGCTTCAGGTTTCCCAACTCCACCACACATGCTTGGTAAGCATCCAAGTACTCTTGCAGCAATGCTTGACATGATTTCTTCACCCCTCCGTTCCTGCACTCATTTCTATTTCATCTGTGCATGCTACATTTTTATTTCAACATTTATTTAATTAAAATTAAGTCTTACAAAATTTTCATATTAAATGATGTAGATAATTTTCCTAGCAAAGAACGTAAAATTTTCATATTAAATAATGTAGATAATTTTCTTAGCAAAGAACGTAAAAGACGTGATTTGTTTTTACGCATTTGAGGGTATGGTAGCTACGGTGATCATAATTATGGATTTTTAAGTGTTTTAAGAAAAGTTTTTAAGTCTCCACTGTTCCTTCATGAATAATAAAATATTAACCATGGCTAATATATCCGAGAGGTGCTATAGAAGAATCCACAATCCACACACATTCAAATACAATCAATCCAAAAAATAAAATAAAATACAATCTATCTTCTGAGATATAATCTCATTGAAGTATTATATATATTAAGATTTCTGATAAATTTAAATTCTATAATATTAAGGAGCTAGCAAATTGATAGCGATTAGTTTAAATTCTGATGTGACTAAGAATAATAATTCAATAACATTGATTATAACATATCAGCAGAATGATCAATAAACTTTTGTTGTTGTTGTTGTTGTTGTTATAAAATGTGTGAAAGCTAAAGCCTTAAAGATGACCACAGTGTGAGCATTGGATTCACAATTAACAGATCATGTCATCACGACATCATTAGTGTCAGCCCCATAAGATCGATCTTTCAAATTTTTCTCAGGTTAACACCTTATGTTTAAGGTAGTCAATTGACTTTTTAGAAAAAGAACTCCCAACCAGTGTATGATTTTTTTTTTTTTTTTTTAAAAAAAATTTAATGTACAAGTGCTTGATTTCATAGTTCAAAAGTCTAGATAACATATCCATCAAGAAGTTTTACCATTGGAACATTTAAATGTTGTAATAATTGCTATATAGATCTTCTTGATCTGTAATCTTTTAAAACTAGTACATTATCCTTTGATTGTTAGATTCAGCAAGCTACCTTTTTCATCTTTTGTGGATAATAATTAACTGCATTTCTGTATTTGTTGTGTCTTTAGTCTTCTTGTTTTTACTCATTTTCTTGATTAATGTAGTGATTTAACTGCAGCATCAAGCATCACAACATCCTTGAAATGCTGTTTTTAGTGCGAATTTCCAAATGGGCTTAGTTGTGTTGTTAGGCTACCGAAAGTCAATAGCTACAATAATCACAACATTCTTACAATATTCTCAAGTATCCTTGATTTGTCATTTTCTAAAGCATACAATAATAATAATTATTTTTTTTATTAAATTTTTTTTATAGTGTAGTAAATAACAAAGTACCCCCACATTTTTTTATTGGTGGTAAAAAAAAAAAAAAAAATTGTTTGATGGAACAATTTTATTGATTGAAAATAAATTAAAGTAAATATGAGAAACCCCAAAAGCAAATATTGCATGAATGTGTCAACCTCCTCTATAATCCTAGGCTATCATTAATGTGTCAACCTCCTCGATCTTTTGCATGATAACTCTCCTGAAATGCATTAGCCCCTATGTAGCATGGGTGCGTTTCGGGACTCGGGTGCGGGTGCAGGACTCGGCAATTTTTGAGAAAGTAGGGTGCAAGTACGGCGAGACTCGGCAATTAAAAAATTATTAAAAATATTTTTATTTATATTTTCTATATATTTTTACTATTAAAATATTTTTAAAAAACACATTACTATGCTTTGATTCACAAAACAAAGAAAGAAGAAGGCAAGAAACACATTACTATGCCTCTAAGGTGAGAATTTCGGATTTTCCGACCAGATTCAAGGCTGATTTCGGCCTGTTTCGGCCGTATTGGTCGCTGGCCGATACGACTCGATATGGCCGATACGGCTCGATTCTGGCCAAACCAGCCCAGTTCGGCGCGAATCGAAGCCGATTCGGCACGAATCGAGCCGCGTCGGCGCGAATCTAAAAAATAAAATAAAAAAAATAAAAAATAAAAAACTCAGACGCGGCACCGACACGGGGGCAACCGTGTCGGACGCCGCGTCCTGCATCGGACTCGAGTGCGGCACTCTCTCAGCCACGTCCATGCTTTCTAGATTAGCCCACACCTCTGTTAGCTTTGGAATGTTACTTGAATATTTTTAGAATTTCATACTTTTAAAGAAGATGATACCAAAACGCAAGTTATACGTTAAAAACCAGCGATTTTTAAAACAATCCATCACCGAGTTCCAAAAACACGAATTTTTGTCGTTTTCAAAACACGCAGAGCCTAACGCATGGCTTTATCCTGTATGGCTTTTTAATCCAAAAACGCGGGGCCAAACGCACAAGGTCTGTTGCGTTTACATGGAAAGTCTATCTATTCTATCCATGCACGGCAATTCTGGTCAACTTAATTTATTGACTTTTAATACAATGCATTTATCGTGATTCGATTGTAGCTTGACTCCATGTGATGTGTTCATGAACCAAATCAATTCATGTAAATTACATGGCAGGACACTTAAAAGTTTTCGTAGGTGTAATTTTTGTATTGATTTTTTTTTTTTTTTTTTTAATGAATAATTTTTGTGTTGATTGAGTACTCTACTGAGTACATGTGTTTGTGTGGTAATGTGCTATGGTGGATGATATGACAAACATGTTTCATCTTGATTTTTGTATAATTTTCAATTGTGAATTTAGCATACTTTAAAGACCATTTTTAGTGGATCTATATATGTGTATGCTTTAAAAACCATGAAATTTTACTATATATAAATTATAGAGAAGAATCATGATATATTTTTACTGCATCTATGTGGTAAAATTTTCAAAGAATTTGAGAGAATTTTGATCCAGCTAAATTTTTAGCTGATATATCTCCTTAAATGAAAATTTTTCCTTCCTCTTTCCATAAATTGAGAATTCAAGTGTTTTAATTTTATTATTTTGTAACTATGAGAATTATTGGATTATATGACACTATTCATTTAAGATTTACATTATAGACTAAATAAGTGTATACAATATTGTACATATTTGCATAAAATGTACAATGTTGTACACATTTTCATAAAAGTGTACAATGTTATACACATTTGTTTACTCATTGAGGCATTTAATAAAATTTTTGATAATTTTAAATTCTCTAAATTGACCATAACGAATTATCAATGAACATTGACCACCATAAACTTTTGATGTTGATGTTCAAAGTGCCCTAAGTTATAAAATGTGTAAAAGCTGAAGCCTTTATTCACCATAACATATTATCAGATTAACCATTGACATCATATTGGGTGAAAAACTGAAGAGTCTAAATCCAATTAAATTCTAAATCATATATATATATATATATATATATATATATATAATGAGAAACCGTTACATATTGTAGAAAATTAGAAATGTATGGTTTAAAACAAGTGTAAGCTAATACTATGTATAATTTAAATATCTTCTAAACAAATATATAATTGTGATTATTTTTAATTGTACTCGTACATATACACAGGGCTACACATTAATTTCCATAATGTCAAATTACATTTTGAAAATTGATGGTACATAGAATAGATGCATAATTTCTATATAATTACACACGTACAAAAGAGCTTGAAATCCAGACATTAATATATATATATATATATATATGTATATATATGAATGAGTTCATCACTTCATCTGTGCATGCTACATTTTAATTTCAAAATTTATTTAATTAAAATTAAGTCTTGCAAAATTTTCATTTTAAGTGATGTAGATATTTTCCTTAGCAAAGAACATAAAAGGCATGACTAACCATTATGGTTTTTTTTTTAAAGCGCGTGAGGGTATGGTATCTATTGTGATCATAATTATGGATTTTTAAGGACATGTTTGGTATATTAAATCAAAATTACGATATGAATTATAATTTCTATATATTAAGAGAATTGAAAAGGTTAGTTATCACTTCAGAAATGGTCAAAAATACCCTTATAATTTAATTAAATAGTCTTAGTCTTAAAACACTAGAAATGAGCTTAAAATGGTAATTCAACCAAATAAACACCCCCCCCCCCCCCCTCAACTTCCCACAAAAATTATAATATAAAAATATATATATTAAAAAAATAAAAATAAAAATAAAAAAACCTTCCCACTTCTCCACTTACAGCCAAAAACTTCCCTTAAAAAAATGCCCGATAAAACAGTTGCACTCTCCCATTAGCTTACGAATTGAAATTTAAATGTTCAATTAATTTAAGTTTGTTTTATGACTTTCATCATAATCTATACCATTGTTATTGATTCCGTTCCGTTCCGGCCAGAACGGCCGAAATTTTTTGTACCAGTATGCAAACTGGTATCGGAATACCCCACGTTCCAACTCGGGTCAAATTTCAGGCCGTTTCGGTCCATTCCGGCCGAGATGCAAATTTCGGCCAGTACCGGATTTGGCCTATTATTAACCTTTTTTTTTTTTTTTAAGTTTTATTTGGGAGTTCTTTTGATGATGAATTTGATCCTTCTCTCATGGATGATGATGAGGAGGAGGAGTAAATCTTGTATTATTTGATATTTAGTTATTGTCTTGTAATCTTCTTATTGTGTGATGTTAAATTGATGTTATATTTCAAGTTATTGATGTTTAAGACTTAAGAGTTAAGACTAAATGATTTGTATTATTTGATATTTAGTTATTTATTAGAATTGACAATTTTATGTTCTACAAGAATATATATAAATTATTTTTTAAAAACTCCGAAACACCCTGAAACGGTACGCCGAAATCGGCCGGTACCGAAATATTCCATTCCACTGGACAAACCGAAATGGGTCCGAAACGGTATTAATAACAATGATCTATACCACCATTGTCATCTTCTCTCAGAAATCCTAAGAAAAAAAATATATTTCTTCCACAACAACAGAAGAGTACAAACAGGTTTTGGGAGTTGGGATACTATTCACGGCCCCAAAATCTCAATTCTCCCAAAATTCTCATGCCTACTTTCTTCACTCTATTCTCAATCTACTTTCACTATTATATCTGTAAGGTTGAATTTAATCAACCATTTTATTGGCTTTATTCCGTGCCAAATTTGCTTGTATTTCAGCATTTAGTAACCATGTATTTAGGTGGGCTTGTTGTAAGGGTAGTGAGTGAAATAGAGTGAAGTTTGCTCAAGAGTGTGCAAGAAAACAGAGACTCACGGCTTGGCCTCGCGAGTGACTTGCGGCTGCAAGCCGCCAAACGCAGCACACGTGCCAAGCATGCCGGAAGGTGAACAGTCATGCTAGCTGGAGCACTACAGGACAAAACAGGACAACTGGTCATACCGTTATCTCGCGAATGGATCTCGCGAGTCAGTCAAGTCGCGAGGTCAAGCCACGAGCCACCCCTGTTTTGTAAATCCTGACGTTTCACATTCCTCTCTTACTCCAATATAAATACCCCTTTTTCCCACAAATGAAAGAGAGCTTCCTGAGAGAATTTTAAGAGAGAAACCCTAAAGAAAAACAAGATTGATTCACCCACGATCTATACATTAGAGTTTCTTCAAATTCCTCAACTCTCTTCCTCTCCATTGTCAAATCCTTGAGAGGCATTTTACCAAACCTTGTTCTCACCATATTCATCACTGTGAGAGGGCTGTTTGGATTTCTGGGAAGTAGTTAGGAAGGAACCAATATACATTGGTTGATGCTACGGTCTAGTAGCGGAATCCGGGAAGCTAGAAAAGAAAAAGGTTCGGCACAACCTCGTTGGAGCAAGAAGCTTGGAGGGCTTAGGTGCACTGGGTAGATTAGGCTTGGAGGGTCTATTGCTGTCCATGTATCCCAACTATATTTTCTAGTGGATTGTTTACCGCTTGGAGGGCGGCGGAGAGGTTTTACGCCGACGGCTTCGGTTTCCTCTTCGATAACACATCGCGTGTTGTCTTTGTGTTTGCATCTTCCTTCCCTTTTATCTACTGTGGGTTGTGATTTTAATTTGACTTAGATAGTTTTTTCAATTCCATATTATAGCTTATGTTAATTTTCCGCACACTAGTTGTTTGACATAATGCTTGAATTGGTTAAGTTGTAATTTGGGGGTCTAAACGTTCAAGGGTGTTTATACACATATTTGAACTTTCATTTGGTATCAAAACGGGTACACTTCTAGTGGTTTCATTACCATTGTATGATCCTTGACTCCCTTTTGAGATGGATCGGTCTCAATCCCTAAATGCACCTTCATATTTTGATGGTAGTAATTATGTTTTTGGAAGGTTCGCATGAGAGCATTTCTTTGCTCAATTGATGAATCTGTTTAGAATGTTGTTGAGATTGGTTGGACCAGACCTGAGGCAGCTAAATCCACATGGGATAAGGCAGCACTCGCTGCATCTAATGCTAACAGTAAAGCACTCAATGCTATTTTCTGTGGTGTGTCTTCAGATGAATTTCACAGGATCTCCCACATTACCGTTGCCAAAGAAGCATGGGAGATATTGGAAACCACCTACGAAGGCACGAAGAAAGTGAAAGACACCAAGTTGCAAATGCTGACCACTCGGTTTGAGGAGCTCAAAATGAGTGAGGATGAGTCCTTTGACTCTTTCTATGGGAAGCTAAATGAGGTGGTTGTCAGCAAGTTCAATTTGGGGGAGAAAACGGAGGATTCTAAAATTGTAAGGAAGATCCTTCGATCATTGCCGGAAAGTTTTCGTGCTAAAGTGACAGCGATTGAAGAGAGCAAGGACCTTGATGACATCAAAATCCAGGAGCTGGTTGGTTCTCTTCAAACTAATGAGATGTCGCTGCCCAATCAACGGAAGAGTAAATCTCTTGCTCTTAAGACCATTAATGAGAAGGTGGAAGATCAAGACTCATCGGGAGAAGATATGGTTGACAAAGATGTTGCATACTTTGTTAAAAATTTCAGAAAGTTCTTGAAATTCAAAAATAATGGCAAATTTGATGATAAAAGAAAATTTCAAAGTTCTGGAAAGGAGAAAAGAGAATTCAAAAAGAAAAATGGACAAGAATCCCAACCTACACAAGGTGTCACTTATTTCGAATGTAACGGGCATGGACACTTTAAGAAAGAATGTCCGAATTATTTGAAATCAAAAGGCAAAGTGTATGCCACAACATTGAGTGACTCGGATTCATCCGACTCAGAATCTGAAGAAAGCTGTGATGGAGAGGGGAACTACTCAGCTTTTATGACTATTGCTCATGTTGAGTCTTCAGACGAGTTGAATCTGCTTGTACGAGACCTTGGAGAATATAGTGATGAAGAATCACTAGGAATTGTTGAAGAATCAGATGCTGAAGAAGATGAAAGCACAACCAATCTTCAAGAGAATTATAACTCACTCCTGGAGAAGTCGGGTGAGTACACAAGGGTGGCCAAGGCTGCTGTGAGAAAAATGAAGAAGGCAGAGGAGGACTATAAAAGTCTCCTAATCCGATATAGGGAGGCCAAATGTGAAATAGAGACACTGAATGGTGAGCTGTCAGAAGTTTACACAAAAGTGAGATTTCTTGAGCAAGAGGTTGTGCAAGCAAATGCTAAAATAAAGAGGGTCACCACCAAGAAGCTAGATGATGTTATTTCATCTCAAAAGAGTTTTTCAGACAAATCCGGATTGGGATATACTGGAGGAAGTAGCTCATCTGGAACTGTCACTAAAAAAGTGAAGTTTGTAAAGGCTAAAGATCCAGTTGAAGTTGACCTACTGCTGAGAAGCTCAAGATGGAGGAGAAGAAGAATGTGGAGAACCAACGGTTGTTGAATCCCCGCAATCAGTATGTAGGCAGGTCTGAATCTCGTGCCAAGTCTCGTCCACGACCACAAAGAGGTCCTAGATCAACTTATGTGTGTCATCATTGCGGACTTCAAGGGCATACTCGACCAAATTGCCAAAAGCTGAGAGCAAAGAATAGTGCAACTCCTCAAAGGTCAGGAGGACCTAGAAATGATAGAAGAAATTGGGCAGGTGAACAATCTAGAGATCAAAATGGTGATCCCGGAATGATGAACGTGATGAAGATGATTGGTGCATTCACCAACTGCTTGGAAAGCTTCTCACGAAGGTTTGAAAGCCCTAACTCCCGTACCCAATCCTATAAGGAAATCACCCCAAACGCAAGTGATGTGTGGGTGAAAAAGGGTACTCATGCATAAGCATTACAACATGTCCATGCATTAATACTTCCTATGCTTTGCGACGATGTTTGTTTGTTTGCTTGTTGTTTTTGCTGATGGTTGTTTGCTTGTCTACTTGTGCATACTTTTGATTTTTTTTTTATCAATCTTTTTCTTCTAGTGTCAAAAATCCAAAAATCACATAAAAATTAGAAAATCAAAAAGTTTGATTGATATTGTTAAGCTTTTGTCTCAAAACCTGTTTTGCCTTGTACCTTTGTGCTAATGGCTTTGTGCATTATCGAGCATTGCTTGTTTCTTTGCACTCATATCACTGTGGGAGAAATCTTGAAATCTATGTGATTGTTGTAAATAGATCTTCAAACTTGTCATAAATGATTAGTGAATGGTTATGATGATCTTGAGACATGCATAGACTTGTGTCTATATATCTTCCCACTCTTTATTTTTGTTTTTGTTAAAAAGAGCTCACCAAATGTAAATCTCCAAATGAAAAGAGATATTGAGCTGCAAAAACCTGTCGCACATTCTAGTATTCGACTAGGAAAAATGGTAAGCGACCTTATATTAAAGTGAATGTTTATTCAAATAGCCAAAGGCTAGTTCTTTAAAGTGAAATATCAAATATCACTCTCACAATGAGAGGTAATTGTCTCAAAGGATCAAAAAGATCAAATGTTTTGATTAAAAGTGGAGTCAAATGTAAAGCTCCAAGATATGTTATCAAGTTATGTGGGAGGTCATATATACATATTTCTATAATTGAGATAGATCACATGATCTAGTGCTAATTGTGTATGCCTTGGTTGAATTGATCATTGAAACTTCACATTAGACTAAGGACTATCTCATTGTTGATATCCACACACAACACACAAGTTTATATTCAATAAATGTCATAATCATTTGTGTGATTGTACTTGATGAAATGTGTTTTCACATGCTCAATCTTTGTTAATTCAAGCACAAAAAGATTTTTGAGTGTTTTAGGTGTTTTTGGAAAGTATTTTGTTTAAAAAATCTGAAAATTTCAAAAATCCATTTTTGCCCTGTTTTGGCGACTCAGTCGCGGGTAAGTCAAGTCGCGAGTATCAGTCGCGTCTTCGCGGGTCATTTTTGGCGACTTGTTCGCGAGTGGAAGGTCCAGTCGCGAGGGTTACTCAGAGATTTTCGCGGCTCAGCTCGCGACTCCCTCGCGGGTAGACCTTCCAGTCGCGAAAAACACTTAGAAAATTTTTTCAAACTTTTATCTTTGAGTGTTTTGGCGGCTTGAACTGGCGACTTTGTGGCGACTCTCTTCAGTCGCGAAAAACGCGTGTTTGGCAAAAATAGGGGCAGTCTTTAAATCTTTTTCAGTTTTCCCTTGAACTTTTGTGACTGTTCATCTTCTCTCTCAACTGTCTCCTTCCCAAACACTCTGTGCTCCCATTTCCAAACTCCATTGTTGCGTATTTTCTACTCAAAATCTTCAAGTAACAGGTACGGGTTTTCATTCTTGAACTCCTTTCTACTTGATTTTGTGTTTTTCCCCTTGATTATTCGCATTTGTTTATGTTTTTAAGATGGGTTTGTGTTTCAGCTTTTGCTCTATGTTCATGCTTAGCTTGTGGATGCTGTTGCTTGAGTTTGAAATAATTTTAGTTTTTTTTTGGTCTTCATCATGTGCTTAGCTAAGTTTTTTTTTATCTGAACTTGTACTGATGAGCTGATTCAAAATGTTCCTATTGTGGATGTGAAGTTTACTGTGCTGAATGTGCATGTTCTATTGTGTGAATCTATTGAGAGCATCTGTGAGTTTTACTATGCTATTTATGAGTCATGTCATTCTCATCACATTGTATGTCTCATTGACATATATCTGTCTTTAGGATGTTTTCTATCTCTACTGCTTTAATACTCCCCTGCATTCTCCCTGTTGTTCTTGTGTTTTCGCTTTTTAAGCCTGTTCATCTGTGTGGTTGATTTCAGTAGCATGGGGTTTAATTGTTTTAGTTCATCTGAGTGGTGACATTTTTGTCCTTGTCACTAACAAAGTTCTGATTTGTTCTACACATGTATTGCACGATGTTGTTGTGACCTCTTCTGATTGTTTACAGATGGCTCCCTCACCTCTGAAGAAGAAAACTCCTGCAAAGAAGGCTGACAAACGATTGAAAATGGATTCTAATCTGTTTAGGTCGGTTCAACACTTTGAGAGATACAAGGATTTCTTCTTGAAAGCAGGAATTATTCAAGAAAGATTTGTAGATTTGGAGGATTTAAGAAACACCTTTATCCCCAGCTGTTTTGAAGGGAGAGGATGGGAAAAGCTTCTGAGTGATCTCCCTGTAGTGTGTGAACCCCTGATTAGGGAGTTTTATTCAAATGCTGTGATAAGGGAGGATGATTTAAGCTGCTGGGTTAGAGGTAAAGAATTCACTTTGGATGCACATGACATTGATGATGTGCTAGGGCTTGAAGGATTAGAAGATTAGGAGTTTGTCAATTACAAAGATAGGATTGTATCTATTGAAATTGTTCAACAAAGGATAGGTGGACAGAGAGAAGAGAAATGTCTGAATACCACAGCTTTTCCAGTGGACATGAGGTGTCTAACAATAATCATGATGTTTAACCTATATCCCATAAAGAAGTTGACTACAATCAACTGTGCAAGAGCAATCTTTCTGATGGATCTCAAAGAAAAGACATTCATTGACATCAGTTCCCACATATATGACACTATTGTGGATGAGACTAAAACAACTTCTAGGCCAAAACTAATCTTTCCTAGTTTGCTAATGAGGATCTTTAGAAAGAAGGGTGTTCCAATCCCTCAAGACATCAGTCCCATGTCCACACCCTCTGCAATTAACAAGCTTACCTGCAAAAGGATAAGTGTTCGACTTCCAAGTGAAGAAGATGAAGGTGATGAAGGAGAGGGTGTCCCAATGGAGACTGAGGCAGTGGCAACAGGGCATGCATCAACCTCAACACCCAGGAGGAGTGCCAAAAGGACTAGAGCATCAACTTCTTCAGATACACCTCCAGATGCTTTTCAAATCATTCTGGAACAACTTGATGGGATCAGAGGAGTCCAGACTGAGCACTCTGAGAGGATGAGAGCCATGCAGGACCAGATTGATATTTTGTCTGCAAAACTTGACAGCTTCACCACCCAGCATGGACAGTGACCCTTTGGCCATTCTGATCAAAAAGGGAGAGATGTTCTTTCTGTTGTTGATGAGATTGTTGATGAGAAGCAAAAAAGCAGCTCTTAAGAGGGAGTAATGTGTAGCAGCTCTTAAGGGGGAGTAATGTGTTGAGGGGGAGTTGTTAAAATCAGAGACATTGTTTATATATGCTTATGTTATATGCTTATGTTTTGGGTATTTAATGTTTATATGGGTGTGATACACTGTGGTTTTTGGTGTGTTCTTGTTTCTAACTCATAACTTATAATCTTGGTTTAATCTTTTATATACATTGTTGATGTTATTCAACCTATTGTGTTTTGTTGATCTTGGTTTAATATTATGGTTTGTACCCATGTGCTTATGTAAGCTTTTAGGCTTAATGTTTTTATGCATATTCTGTAGGCTTTATGGTTTGTACCTTGCTTAATGCAGCCTTTTATGCTATGTTGAAATCAGTACTTCTATCTAAATGTCTTGCATTTTGATTTATGTACTGTCACTCTTGTGCCCTTGTAGCATTGTTCCTAGATGCATATACTTTGTGTGTTATGCATTGGTTTAGTGTTGAGCATACAAGTATCTTGCCTTATTCTTGTTAAGTTGTATGTTCTAGTGTTCATTCTAAGTGTGAATGAGCACTGTGATCACTACCTTGTGGTGATTACTTGGTTGATCAAGCCTTGATTTGAATCTTCACTTCATTTTTGCTTGATCACTTTAAGCTTGTTTCATATGCATTTCATGTTTTTCTGCATACAATGATCATGGTGTATTGTTGTGTTTCAGGAGTTTCATGTTCTTATGATTCAAGTGCTTCACAGCTTCTAGAGTTAGGTGTGAGTGAGTTTTGTTCAACTGTTCCCAACTCACATGTTAAGTCTAGAGTCTGTTTTAGGATTTTGTCACGGAATAGCCAAAGGGGGAGATTGTAAGGTTAAATTTAATCAACCATTTTATTGGCTTTATTCCGTGTCAAATTTGCTTGTATTTCAGCATTTAGTAATCCTGTATTTAGGTGGGCTTGTTGTAAGGGTAGTGAGTGAGATAGAGTGAAGTTTGCTCAAGAGTGTGCAAGAAAACAGAGACTTACGGCTTGGCCTCGAGGGTGACTCGCGGCTGCAAGCTGCCAGATGCAGCACACGTGCCAAGCATGCCGGAAGGTGAACAGTCATGCTAGCTGGAGCACTACAGGACAAAACATGACAACTGGCCATACGATTATCTCGTGACTGGATCTCGCGACTCAGTCAAGTCACAAGGTCAAGCCGCGAGCCACCCCTGTTTTGTAAATCCTGACGTTTCACATTCCTCTCTTACTCCAATATAAATACCCCTTTTACCCACAAATGAAAGAGAGCTTCCTGAGAGAATTTTAAGAGAGAAACCCTAAATAAAAACAAGATTGATTCACCCACGATCTATACATTAGAGTCTCTTCAAATTCCTCAACTCTCTTCCTCTCCATTGTCAAATCCTTGAGAAGCATTTTACCAAACCTTGTTCTCACCATATTCATCACTGTGAGAGAGCTGTTTGGATTTCTGGGAAGCAGTTAGGAAGGAACCAATATACATTGGTTGATGCTACGGTCTAGTAGCGGAATCCGGGAAACTAAAAAAGAAAAAGATTCGGCGCAACCTTGTTGGAGCAAGAAGCTTGGAGGGTTTAGGTGCACTGGGTAGATTAGGCTTGGAGGGTCTATTGCTGTCCATTTATCCCAACTATATTTTCTAGTGGATTGTTTACCGCTTGGAGGGCGGCGGAGAGGTTTTACGCCGAGGGCTTCGGTTTCCTCTTCGATAACACATCGCGTGTTGTCTTTGTGTTTGCATCTTCCTTCCCTTTTATCTTTGCCTTTTTATCTACTGTGGGTTGTGATTTTAATTTGGTTTAGATAGTTTTTCCAATTCCATATTATAGCTTATGTTAATTTTCCGCACACTAGTTGTTTGACATAATGCTTGAATTGGTTAAGTTGTAATTTGGGGGGTCTAAATGTTCAAGGGTGTTTATACACATATTTGAACTTTCAATATCTACAATCTAAACCAATGCAATTTGTTTATTTCGGTGAGGAATTAGTAATTGTTATTTTGCTGTAAGCCTGTGACCCACTCCTAAGATACATTTGCAATTTTAAGCTCTATCCTTTGGCCCACTGATTATTTTTAATCTACCAAGTGAAGGTTACTTTGAAATTGCAGAGAAGTACAAGTAAAAGCGGATAAATTTTCTTTTTGTAAGAGGGAGTGATTCTGATATATAAATTTTCTGAATAGATTTGTGAATTTCGTCCTGTTTTCACTTTCATGTTATTATTGATTACGACTACCTATAGTGTTTGATGAAACCCATAAACTATTTGAAAAAATGTCTCATAGGAATATTTGAATTAGCAATTGTGATATCTTTGTAGTTTTTGTGAATTGAAACTCTTATACATCTTCTTTATCTATTTTATCTTATATGATTAAACCGTTTTTTCTGATCATATTAGTAGGTTCCCTTTTAGATCTCACTGAAAACCATTCATTAACTTTAATGCAACCACAAAGAACGCACAGGGATAGACAAACAGTTTGAGATACAAGTGCCACCATCCAAACTCGGCAAAGATTTTATCTACTCCTCATGGTTCCTCAGATATCCAATTCATTTTCTATTTCTTTTATTTTATTTCTCATTTTTTTTTTTTTTTGGAATCTCTCTCAAGTTTTTGTATGCATATATTACAAAAATATATATGTTTGTGTGGAACTTTTTATTATTGCTTATATGATTTGGAGGGCGTTGGGTACTTAGAAGTTTGAACATGTTTTGTTGTTGTGTACATATGAGAGGAGGAAAAAAAGAGGATAGAGATGGGTGTCGCTGAGAATTTTTTATGTGTCGAAATTAAAGTAATAGGAAAAGATAAAAGGAAAGTGAACTTATAGTTGTGTGTGTTTTTCGATTGGTTGGTGATAAAGTATGGCAAATAGGGGATTCAATATTTAGTTTGTCAAATTAATTTGTACATAGATGATTATGAGCCACAACTCTGCGTTCAGTTGGTATTGAAATGAGACAGAGACGAGCCAAAAAAAAAAAAAAAAACTGTTGCTGAGAAAATTTGAGAAATAAGATGATGACTGTTTTATTTTTTTTTTTTATCAACACAACTTAGTGATGTTGATTTTAGGTGCACCTCCTTTGAAAATATTGAATAGGTATATTTTAGAGAATTTAATGCTCATGAACCAGTGCCCAAAATATGTGTAGTCAATACAATTTGGCAGTTTACCTTTTAGATACATTTTAGTGTCATAATTTTCTATTAATCACAATTTGAGATTTAAGTGTATATTTGATCATATTATGCATTTGAGAACTATGTATACAACCAGGAGTGTTATTAGGCTAGCCACAAAATATAAATGCATACCTTCCTTTCTACTTTCTAGTAGTGTTGATTGTTCAACTCTATCACAAAATGGCTCTAGCAAAAACCTGCATGAACAAAAAACAACAGCACATGTTCGAATTTTTATTTTTTTTGTCTATAAAGAGGATGAGATGAAAACTTTTTCAACCAAAATTTAATGAACCGTAAGAATCAATTTAATGACTACCAAAATTTAAGGTTTACTGTTACATATGTTCTTTTCCAACAATGTGATTGTGCAGTTCTATCACAAAATGGCTCTAGCAAAAAATCTGCATGAACAAAAAAGCAAATTCAGTGCATATATATTGTGTTAAAAGAGGATGAGATGAACGCTGTGTCAATTTCAAAAGAGAATGCTACCAAAATTAAAGGTTTACATACCTTTTTCAGTAGTATTGATTTACAAAATGGCTCTAAAATAAGTGGAAGACAGGAGGTGAATGATTGTGTATTGAGTGGGTTCATGTTTTTAGGGGGAGGTTGAATGGTATTTGACATTGTTGACCCTAATTCTAAGAGAAGAAACTATTTATTTTTTGAGAAAGTATGATACACAATATAATTCAATTGAGAAAGTAGTATATAATGGACTAATTGTAGTTGCAAATCAACTTATGATGAAGGGCGAAACCAATTCTGATACTAGAGAAGTAACAGTAATTTTCATTGCTCAAAAATTATTATATTTCTTTTGCTGTTGTACAACAATGAATTGAGACTTTACAGTAATAAATATGCATACCTTTTTGAGAGAATAAACTCGGTTGTATGAACATTTATTTGAAGATTTTGAAGATGATGGAAGAAGTAGAACGTCAGGGAGGAAGGGCGGTGGAAGAGATGTAAGATATAGTTATTGAAATTGTATAGAATTAGGAAATAGTGGGGAGACATGCAAGTTGTAGTTATTGTATTTTGCTAGAAGTAGGAGTCTATGTTAGTGGGAATTTTTTGTTTTTTAACGTGGATTGCCAATATGGATAATAGTGAGTTTTGAATTTTACAACAGTGTGGCCTTTTTTTTCTTTAGATAGATAGAAATTTTATTTTAATCTAATCTAAGTGTATATGTGTGTGAAGTTTCCTCCTAGAGACTTGAATCTTGGCTCTTGTTGTCTCGTCCCAAACCCAATACCTGGATTTGTGACTGTGACCGGCATGTTAACATCAAGCTTAAACTTGATATTAACAAGAACCAACTAAACTTCTAAACAAAATTTTTTCTCTTTTTTTTTCATTCTTATTATTGTTTCTTTACTTATAAGAATGAAAAAAGAGAGGAAAGCTTTTGTTTAAAAGTTTAGTTGGTTCTTATTAATATCAGGTTCAGGCTTGATATTAGAATGCCGGTCATTGTCACAAATCCAGGTATCGGGTTTAGGTCGTGACATTTGCCCCACATTCCACAAACACTTATACTTGTGGAGTAATCATCACGTCGAGGGTGCGCGATATGTGACCTATTTTTAAGGATAAGGAAAGTGAGCACGAAAAAATAACTGGGAGCAATTTTTTTTTTCCTTTGAATTATTAAATTTAAATTACTAATAAACCCTAAGTTATTTATTTTTCTAAAGTAATATTTTGCAAAGATTAGGGGTTATCTAGAGAATTTAGTTATTAGATAACTGACAAGTAAATAACTTTCTGAATACTCTTAATATATAGAAATAACATTTTTATTTTATTGTGTAGTAAAGAACAAAGTACCCCCACATTTTTTATTGGTGTAAATTTATTATTGTTTGATCGAAAAAATTTATTGATTGAAAAAATAAATAAATATGAGAAACCCTATAAGCAATTGCATAGGGATGGACCCAGGTGGGGCCCCCCAGACCTTTTTTTTTTACTTATTATATATTACATTTTTGTAGTTGGACCCCCCTCCAAAACCTTAAGCCCCCTTCCTCCTCAATTAGCCTAGCTAACCTATCCCAACTAGCAACTATCTAACCCAAAAATTTAACAAAAATAATAAAAACTGATAGGCCAAAAATGTATTGACCCCTTGTGATGAATTAACCAATTAATTAGCCAAGTTAATTAATTAATTCAATTAACATGCAATAAGCATGGTAGCACAAACAAATCACCAACTAAGTTAAAATGCAGTGGAAAATAAATTGACACGATAATTTATTTACGAATGGGGGAAACCTACACAACAAAAACTCCACTGGGTGATTTTAAGATCACCACTCCCAAGAATTCACTATTATTACAACAAGCGGTTACAAGGAATCCCAGTACCTTATACCAATCTACAGTTGAACCCTTACCTTAATACCCAATTGGACTTATTCTGTAGTAACAATCTCTCCTTTTCAATGCATGACTCCCAGTACGTGACTAACCAATTCAATGCACGGATCCCTGTATGCGGCTTACTCAACAACTTGAGAAAGATGTTGGCTGCAAAGTTCTTCAGTTCATCAATACGATGAAGATCACGAAACTCCTTGGTTACAAAACCCTACAGTGTATAAACACAACAGCTTCTTGAATAGAAAGATGAACTAGAACATATGTCTCCGGTTCACAATATGCTTGTGAAAAACTTTTGCACTAAATTGCATCCACTGTGATAGCCCTTAAAATAATCCTTATATATGTTTAGGGTTGTGAAAAAAAGAAAGCACAAACATCTATTCACAGATTGGAATGAAATCAGCTCTGAAAAACTGATTTTCATAAACCTCGACAGATAACCTATCTATCGAGCAGCTGTCAAGCATCGGGCTTAAACAACCTTTTAAACCTCAATAGATACTAGCTATTGAGTTTTAAAATCCAGCACTTCTTCACTTGTTTCTTGGATAGACTTGCATAATTTTAACACTTGAACTTGAAACCTTATTCCTTGAAGCATTAAACACATCCTAGATCTATCCAATTACAAGTAAAGTGTGTTTTATCAAAGGATTAGTCAATTCTATATTGACATATGTTCCTAACAATGATTCACATATGTCCTAACAATCTCCTCCTTTGGCAATCCGTGACAAAACCACAACAAACAAATAAACATATGAGAGAAGTCATAAATCACTTAATTCATACTCACTTGTTGAATACAATAAAATCTATACTAACACAAACTCTTGAAAAACTTTGCAAGAAGAGAGTTTATGGCAAGAAGACTTTGACAACCTGTATTTTTGAAACACTATAAACAAAACTCATCACGACATCTTAGTGTGAAACAGAAATAAAAGATTGCATACAATATATATAAATCATGTGCATAAAGAGAGAAAAAAAAATAACACATGTAAAAATAGGTGAAAGAACTGTAATAACAACCTCATCATATATATATATAACATCATAAGTACAAGGTTTGCCATCACAATGTAAGAACAATGTATCTCTAAAAGAAGAAAAGAAAAAATACATAAGTCTTCACTACATCTCTCAAAAAATATAGACACTCCCCCTAACAAAAATCTCTTACACTAACTCTCCCCCTATGTATATGACTACTCTCATATCAAAACTACTCCCCCTTTTTATCACGAGTGACAAAGGGTAAGTAAATCAAGTAGGCATCTCATCATCACTGGGTGAGCTAGCATCCTTATCCTCATCATCATCATCGTCATCAGAGTCATCGTCATCGTCATCGTCTTTGTCCTCAAATGCCTCTGGAAAAGGAAAGGAAGACTCCACGAAGCCACGAAGGTGAGCCTGCCGTCTAGCAATACGGCCGACACGGGTGTTCGCTTGACATAACTCATCACTGAGTGTGTCAAGGCGAGCATCCATGCGTTGCAACTGCACCATGACTGCCTCAATGGTCACACCACTCGCCAATGAAGAAGGTATGGATGTGGAAGGAGCGGAAGAAGCTGGAGGAGCTGCTATCTCTATCCGTGGCCACTTCAGTTGAAGCTAAGCCTCACTCCGTCTAACGGTAGCCGCATCTATGGCACACATAACCGAGAAATGAGGAGACGCAGGATAAGAGACAAAAAAATGACGAAGAAGCCACGTGATAACTGAAGGAAAAATGAGCTTATCGCAAGTCACCATATCCCTATAGACATCTATAAGGGATAGAATGAAGTGAGAGGGAAAATCAATAGTGAGTCCCCCAAGAAGGGATAACAAAAATCGGGCACGAGGCTCTGTAATGGAGTTATAGTGAGACAATGGATGGAGAACAAATGTCATCACCATGTTAAGGAATCTCAAACCTTTTGCAAAGCACGAGTAAAGGGTGTTTTGACGGTCACTCCAAGATGAAGGTGTCTCATAAAATAGAGACGAGAGTTCGTCTTTGGACACAGTCCTCAGACGATCGCAGCTAGGGTAGTCAGGATACGCTACCTTAGGAACATGTAATACCTCGAATACAATATCCGGAGTAACTACGATGTGCATACCTCAAACGCGAGTGATAAAATGAGGTACTAAAGTATCAAATCTGTGCATATTGAAGTAAAACTCCTGTATAATCACAAACGGACAAGTGACCGAGATGCCATACAGTGACTCTCAACCCCGACTGTAGATGAACGTGGGAAGGTCAGTATCGGAAAAATTCAATAGAATAACTTGGCATTCCGAATGAATGCCGTGTCGTGAAAAGTTCTCCGAGAAGTTCAACTTGGCCTTCTCATCACGGAACCGGACATGGGAGGGGGTAGAATCAAAGGAAGATGCCCCAAAACGAAGAGGGTTCTGGAACAGAGTGGATTTTTGTTTAGGTGCCATAAAGCAACTAACCGAAAGAAAGAGAGAGAGAGAAAGAAACACGCAAAAAAGCACCAACACAGATCAAATCAAAATAAAGATAAATGAAGGTACTTATGCATGAAAAATGCATGAACATGTAACATGCAAAATTTAAAAACATCATGGGCTTAGCCCAATCCAAACCTACCAACACACATCATTGCACCAAAGAAAACACACATCTAAAATGCATAACACATTGTTATAATGCAGATGTGATGCAATGCTTGATGCTTTCAAATCATTTAAACAAAAACCCGTCCCAAAAATTTCACAAAAACTTCAAAATTTTTGAAAAACCCCAAAGTTTATCACGAAATCCCAAAAGTTAGGTCAGAAACATGAAATGCATGAAAAAGTGAAAGAAAGAAGATCTTACCAGAAGAAGAAAGATCAATCTAGGCGAAAAACCCTTGGGAATGAAGTCTAGAGTGAGAGAGAGGTGATTAGGAAAAGGAAGAGACGTTTTTTGTCGAGAAAGATCGAGGAGAAATGAAGAAAACATCGCGCGGACCCTATTTATAGGAATTCTAGTTTCTCAATGGATCGAGAGGTATCGAGATCTGTCGAGAATTAAAATGCAAGAAATAGCTATCGAGAATTTGTCGAGAGGTGTCCACAGCAAAAGGGGCTCAATGGATCAAGGAGTTATCGAGCATCTATCGAGCATCCAGAAACTTCCTCGATGGATCGAGTAGCTATCAAGATTGAATCTCAAGAATCCCAATGGATCGAGATTGCGATAACAGCTATCAAGAAAGGAAGCTGAAAAGGCTCGATAGATAGCCTAGCTGTCGAAAGGTATCAAGAAGCTGTCGAGATTGTTTAAAAACAGTTTTTCAAAGAAGAGAAAAACAGACATGAATGTAATCAAACATGCTATTCAACCAAAGATCCAACCAACATTTTAAGCTTTCAAAATCATCTCTCATCAAGAAAAATGTCAAGGATTTAGATCCAAAACACACACACACACACTAAACAAGTTTAACCAATTTTATATTTCAAAAACAAGTTAAGACAGTTTAGTAAGCAAACATTAACACATGTATTCCTTGTGATGGCAAAATCACATTGTACCTACACATGTATCAAGAGTAGCAAAGAGTATTACGTGTTGTGTGTGAAAAACATTGCAAGGTTGCATAAGTGTCTACATGTTATGACGATTTAAGATATGAGAAAATCACTTTAACTCACACACAATCATAACTGCTTGATGGGGACTATCACCTTCGAGGTACATCCTATAACTCCCACATCTCCTAAAATATACGCTTGTAATCATATATAAAACATTTTGATTCTTTTTGCTTTTTATTTTTCATTGTATATTTTTCTTTTAAGCAAACCATGCATAGGCATATAAGAGATAGAAAAGAAATACCCAATGTTGTTAAGCTTTTGACATTTCACTTTTGCTATGCCGAAGCATACAGATGTCATTTCATGATTGGTGGGCAACAGTGGTGAGATGGTTATTTATGCCTTTCTCTTAGGATTTTCTAGTCCTTCCTGTCAAAAAGAGTAATACGAGTGTTAAGTACAATAGATTACTTAATCTTACTCATCACAAACACAAGTCACAAAACTCACTTGCTTAATTGTGCATAGAGATGCTCATCTAAACTACAAAAGATATAAAGTTTAGAAACTTTGTTTCAATGGCCATCCGAGGTACACAAGTACCGATGTACACAAACACACACTTTTTTTATATTTTCCTTATTTTTCAATTTTTTTATTTATGAAAAACAAAATAAAGCAAAATTGAAAAATAAAAAAACAAAAACATGTTAAACAAAATAATGCATAAAACTAGACTGACTCAAAATATGAAAGCAAAACACACAAGTAATGCAAAAACAAAAATCAAAAGGGGAGAGAGAGAAAAAGTGACTAAATCACTTGAAGCTTTTTTCCTTCCAAACCTTGGAAGAACCTTTCTGTTTAGCAAACCCTTGATCTGGCGGTGAGGGAGAATAATTGAAACCATTCAAATTCGAAAGGAACATGAGGGTTTTAAGAAGATCTCCAAGAGGAGCAAAGGAGGATGGAAACTGATTCTGGTTTTTCGATGAGATCATATTGTTGCTCTATTGAGTGAATAACCACTTGTAGCAATTAAATCGAGTATGTCCAACTACTCCACAATGATGATAAAGATGCTGCTTCTTCTGTTTAGGCTTTTGAGTGTTTCCCTTCTTAGCCCTAGGATTCTTAGTCTCTTTCTTATCAAACTTAGGAGGTACTCCTAAGATATATTTACCCTTGTCTATGGTCTCACTAGCTAACATATTTTTCACATCATTGTTCTCAAATTCAACATTATTAGTAGGAGAAACAAAAACAGTAGTACTAGCAGAAGCAATACTAGGAGAAAAGAAATCATACCCTAAACCGGTTCAATCGGAAGCAAATTTCTGAAGACTGAGCATTTCATCAAGCTTTGCACTTAAAGTCCTTTCCAACTAAGCTCTGACTTGGAACAATTCTGCCTCAAGCTTCTTAGTCCTTTCAACCAAAAAATTATTCTCAAATCTCAATGCTCCAATGGTCTGATTGGCTTTATCAAACTTTGTGGAAATCTCTTCTCGTTCAAGCTCCACTTCACTGAGCTTCTTGGTGACCAACCTATACAACTTCTCATGTTTTTCTGAGACCTTGTATAATTTTGCATAGGCTATGTGGATGTCATCTTGTTCATCTATCTTCTCAAATTTAGACTCCACCAAGTCTTCTTCTTCATCCACATCTTCAATAATCCCTTCAGTAGGATTTACAGTGGCAGTGAAGGCATTTAGGATTCCATCATCCTTATTGTCAGAATCATCTTCAGGCTCGGTGTCACTCAAAGTAGCAGCAAGTGCCTTACTTTTCCCAATGGTTTTGAGATATGTAGGGCACTCTTGTTTCATGTGTCCGAAGTCTTGACATCCAAAGCATTTTGGTCTTGAGGGAGCAGTGTACTGACCATCATCTCTAGCATCCTTCTTTCCTTTGTCCTAGTTCTTGAACTAAGACGAGCTAGACTGCTTGCAATCTTTGTCAAATCCTTTAGCATTGGCATTCTTCATAAACTTTTTGAATTGCCGAGTGTTATAGGATTTCATCTTAAAATCTTCATTGTCTTAAGACTCATCAGTGTCACTGCTCTTGGCCTTCAATGCCATGCTCTTTCCCTTACTAGATTTCCCTATCCTTGTTAAACCCAACTCATAGGTCTGCAGATTGCCAACCAACTCTATCAAAGAAATTTTGTCAATATCCTTCGATTCCTCAATTGTAGTGATCTTGGCTTGAAATCTCTCGAGTAGAGATCTAAGCACCTTTCTATCAATCTTGGGTTCGGGAATGGTTTCCCCAAGATCAAAGGCTAAGTTCACTATGTCTTTGAGTTTGGCATAGAACTCATCAAATGACTCATCCTCCTCCATCTTAATCTCTTCAGAGCTCATGGTAAGCCTCTAAAGCTTCGAATCCTTGACAGCCTTGGTTCCTTCATAGGTTATCTGGAGGATAGTCCATGCTTCCTTTGCAATTTCAGTAGAAGATATCTTCTTAAACTCCTCATTCGTGACTGCACTGAATAAAACATTCAATACCCTGCTGTTGAAGTTAGCCACCTTGATCTTAGCATCATCCCAATCGGCCGACGTTTCTTTTGGCTTGGTCCAGCCTATCTCCACAGCTTGCCACACCTTTTCATCTAATAACTGCATGAAAGCTATCATGTGTACTTTCCAATATGCATAGATAGTGCCATCAAATAAAGGAGGTATAATAAGAGACTATCCTCTATCCATGACAAATAGGGGTCAATGGATCACACAGCAAATATTAAAACCTAATTAAAGTGTACCTGCTCTAATACCACTTGATAGGCCAAGAATGAATTGACCCCTTGTGATGAATTAACCAATTAATTAGCCAAGTTAATTAATTAATTCAATTAACATGCAATAAGCGTGGTAGCACAAACAAATCACCAACTAAGTTAAAATGCAGCAAAAAATAAATTGACATGGTGATTTGTTTACGAATGGGGAAAACCTACACGGCGAAAATTCCACCGAGTGATTTTAAGGTCACCACTCTCGAGAATTCACTGTTATCACAACAAGTGGTTACAAGTAAAGGAATCCCAGTACCCCACCGACTTGAGTTCAAATCTTCTATCCCACTTTTTCTGCTCCACCCTATACTCCACCAATAAAAACTTGCCATATGTTTACCTAATTAATTAATTACTACCATTTGTAGTGACAATCTCTAATTTTCAATGCACAGCTCCCAATACGTGATTAACCAATTCGATGCGTGGGTCCTAGTACGCGGCTTACTCACCAACTTGAGAAAGATGTTGGCTACAAAGTTCTTTAGTTCATCAACACAATGAAGATCACGAAACTTCTTGATTACAAAACCCTATGATATACAAACACAACAGCTTCTTGAATAGAAAGATGAACTAGGGTATATGTCTCCGGTTCAAAATATTCTTGTGAAAAAATTTTGCATTGAGTTGCATCCGCTGTGATGCCCTTAAAATAATCCTTATATATGTTTAGGGTTATGAGAAAAAGAATGCCCAAATATCTATTCACGGATTGGAGTAAAATCAGCTCTGAAAAATTGATTTTTATAAATCTCGACAGATAACCTATCTATCGAGCAGCTGTCGAGCATCTGGCTTAAACAGCCTTTTAAACCTCGATAGATACTAGCTGTCTAACTTTGAAATCTAGCACTTCTTCACTTGTTTCTTGGACAAACTTGTATAGTTTTAACACTAGAACTTGAAACCTTATTCCTTGAAGCATTAAACACATCCTAGATCTACCTAATTACAAGTAAAGTGCGTTTTGTTAAAAGATTAGCCAATTCTATATTGATATATATTCCTAACAATGATTCACATATGTCCTAACAAAAACATTCACAATAGTGATTGTATTTTAGCAATATATATAAATATATATATATATATATTTTACCACCAAAAAACCAAGTGTCATTGGAGAAGCTAACGATAAATATTTTGCAACTACAGTAAACTGGTTTAAATACCAGTTGACTGTATCAAGTTGTTAAAAATAAAATACAATATTTTATTAAGATTATCTCTTTTCTTTCAATTAAAAAACTCAAATTCTCTCTCTTTCTTTATTATTTTAATGAGTTGTTTATATTATTTTAAAAGAAGTGGTAAAAAAAATAGAACATTTAATGTTAGGTGTCATGCCCCGAAACCAAAATGGTCCAAAGCATGAGAAAGACATCTCAAAAATACCTGTAGATTTTTCTTTTTTGACAATTCAATCCAAAAAAAAAAAATCATATCAAGTACCAACACTAAGAATTATCATCATAATTCCATTAAATATACTCCCCAAAGTAAGTAAGAGATTTATGCAATAATTACAAGGACCATTGGCCACAAAAGAATAGATGTCTGAATAAATAATTACATATCATTAGCTTGTCCCATCAGTGGGAATAAAGTCACAGCTACTACAATATACAAAAGAATGAGTCAAGCCTACTCGAAGATGTACATCATCTAATATCTCCATCACAAAAGTTCAGCTTTCATCAGTAGTTAGCCTAACTACTGTTAGCCACCAAAAAACTATCTCAAAAGATTTTGCCTACTCTAAAATGTTTTTAAAATAATGGAATGAGACAGAGCCCAGTAAGTAGCATAATTAACGGGGGTGAGGGAAATGCAAGTTTCATGATAATGAATATTTTACAGACATGCTAAAATTTGGGAAATTCCATTTGAATTCTACAAAATAAATTTCCTTAACATCATGACAAGAATGATAGACATATTGTAGCACCAAGCTTCCCAAAGTAACTATGAAACTACATATTAGTCAACATGAGCCATAAAATACCTAATAACATTTCAAAACCAAAAACCTCACCCAAGGCCACATAACAAGGTCGTCATACAGATTGGGTAATCACCAATATCATGGCACAATGGCAAAACCACATCAAAAACTCACAAGTTAATGTATTTGAAATATAAAGTTCACTTCCAATTAGTTTCATAAAATATTTCAATAACCAAACATCCATAATACTCTCAAAGTCCTCAAAACCATTTCTTGTCATAAATATTTTGCATAAATTTCCCAAATAATAAAAGTTAAGATAAAGCATCTTTAGAATTTTCAAATAATGCAATAAATCCATAAAATCCATTCTCAAGAATTTTATAAAAGTTGCTTATCTTTTCCAAGCTAACAAATCATGCATTTCCCCATATGCATTACCAAATATGATGCCCGTTTCACAAATAATCACATACATTAAAGTTACAACATAAAACTTTCTAGGAAAATATAGTTTCCATAAAAAATTTCCCAAAATGTGTTTAACCCAAAAACAATGCTTTATGTAGCATGGTTATTTTCCAAAAATCCCATTAAAAAGCTACTTACTTTGCAACCTGCTAAAAGCTTAGTTCCAAGACTCCAAAGGAGATTAGCTAGAACCTTAAATAAGATGAGATGTAGGAGCTTAAGAGGTTTTTATGGAGCTTTTCTAGTAAAATTCGCCAAAAGATAATGGCGAAGGTGGTGGAGTGATGCACTAGTGGAAGAGTGTGGGAGTGTGAGAGAGGAGTGTTGGGTGTTTGAGACAATGTGAAAAAGAAAAAGAGAACAAAGTGAGAAGAGGAGAGCTGGCCGGCCAAAGAGGGAGATATTTTGAGAGAAAAGGAGTGGTGGGGAATTAAGGGATAGGTTGGGGTGGGGGGTGGGGGGGGGGTTCACGTCGGCTTCAAAAAATCTGCTACTTTACCCTTTTTTTTAAAGGTGTGGGACGTTACATTAGGTGTATTGTAAAGTGAGGTGGTAAAATGAATAAAATAGTTTTTTGAGGTGCTAAAAGCTTAATTTTTTAACACTACTACTATGAATGCTCTAATTTCAAAAAAATAAAAATAAAAATCCTAGCTAGCCTAGTATTAAAAAAAAAAAAATTATTTTGCTTTATTTTTTTTATTTTTTATCTTTGTTGGTAGATGATTGCATTTTATAATATACTAGTCACTAACCCGTATAATGCATGTGATAGTTAAATAAAAATTAAAAATATTTATTTTGCTTAAAGTTCTATGACTTGACTTTAAAAAATGTATAACTTGAAAATGAATGAAAATAAGTAATTTTTTGTTCAATATAATGGTTTCGAAAAATTATTTTTCTTTCATATCATTGGTTCCACATAACAAATCCCGACGTGGGCTATTCTATGGTGATGACTTTACACAATACTCAACTACAATTACATCTACTATCCACCACCAATCTAATCTATGTTATCTTGATAGTAGATCTACAAATTACATTCTCATATCCTCCATTATTTAGAAGGTAACTGAAGTAATGATTGTATGTAATATATAAATTTTATTCTTTTACAATATAAAATTATTAAAATAATTAAAATAAAATCTAATGTTCTTTAAATTTTTTGAAATAGAATTTTAAATTTCTCAAAACTTAGTTAATTGAGTTTCTAATTTACTTAAAGTGAACTATCACAATTAATGAGAATTTAACCATTTTTTGCAAAGAGAAGATAACCATAGGACCAATTTTTATTTTATAGTGTAGGATGTTACAGTTAAATCTGTACCATGTGTAATACGTTAGTCTATTATGATAGTTCCATATAATGTGCTTGTTAGGTTCTAAATTCTTAGGATTTTATGTATTTAGAACTCTAATTTGTATTGTTGGCAAACCATGATCAAAACAATGTTTTAGAAATGTTTTTAGTCTAGCTCAAAGTTGTGATTTTATGTAAAGTTGGAATCGAGTTAAAGCAGGAAAGTATTGTGCCTTTCGGCCTAGCTCGATCGATCGAAAGACAGGCTCGATTGATCCAAGCTCGGGCAGAATGTTTTTTTGCAAATTCGTCCAACTCAGCCCTAAGTGTTTTAAAACGTTTTTAGGGTTTCTTATTTGTCATAAGTATAAAAGGCAAACCCTAGCCACGTTTTAGTGTTGCTCATAATTGCGGTTTGTGTAAATCTCTTGTGAGATCTAGAGGAGCTTTCCTTTACACAAACTTAGAGTTTTCAAGAAGAAGATTTATTAACGCCTTGATGATCAATTCAGTTGCTTCCATTGAAGCTTAAAGAAAACACAAGCGGGTGTGCTTGTATCTGGTGGTGAATCCAAGAAAGAAGGAGTCCGTGGATTCGGAGCTTGCACATGGTCGTGTCAATAAGTTCTACTGGTTGGTAGCAATAAGAAGTCGAGCGTGGGGGCTTGTAAGTCTTATTGTATGAACTTTGATTCTTTCAAGATAGTGGATTCAAGTTTACCTTGAGGATAGTTAGGTCAAATCCTCCCCAGGTTTTTACCAGTTTTGTTTCCTAGGTGATCATATCTTGTGTTATTTATTTTTCGCTGCTTTGCATGATTTGATCTTTATTATTGTGATAACCTAGACTTGTTTAATTGGACTAAGTAACAACTTGGCTAATTACCTAGGTTAAATCAATTGTTTAAGGGGTCTAAAAATTAACAAGTGGTATCAGAGCGGGTAGCTCTTTTTGTTGTTGATCCTTTGATCACTGAGCTGATCCTTGACCCCTGTTGTCATAGAACACGGACACTCTCTAGTTATTCCTCCTCACTTTGATGGAAATAATTATGCTTATTGGAAAGTAAGGATAAAAACATTCCTGAAATCCATTGATGAGAGGGTGTGGAACTCCGTTGAATACGGATGGGAGAAGCCTACTACTCTTGTTAGTGAGTGGGAAACTTCTCAGAAAGAAGCAGCTGTATTTAATAGCAAGATTATGAATACGATCTTTAACGCTGTTTCTATGGAGGAATTTAAGAGAATCTCTAATGTTGAGGTTGCTCATACTGCTTGGAATATCCTCTGGACTGTGCATGAAGGCACAAAGGCTGTCAAAATCAATAAATTGCAGCAATTGACTTCTAAATTTGAATGCATTAAGATGTCTAATGATGAATCTTTTGATGAATTCTATGCTAAATTGAATGATATTGTTAATTCTGCTTTTAACTTGGGTGAAATCTATGATCAACCTAAAATTGTTAGGAAGATTCTTAGATCTTTAACTGAAGACTTTAGACCCAAAGTGACTGTCATTACTGAAAGCAAGGATGTGGACTTCATCCTTGTTGATGAACTTGTAGGATCTCTTCAATCTTATGAGTTGGATCTACCCAAAACTACCAAATCCAAATCAATGGCTCTTAAGTCAGTTGATGATGTTGAAGGTGGTGGATTTGATGATGAGCTCTCTGCTATAGAGATTGCCTACCTTGCCAAGAACTTTAGAAACTTTCTTAGGAATAGTAATAGAAAGGCAACAGGCACAAACACTGCTAAACCTAGAAATTTTAGGAAGCATGATCCCACTAAGGTTAACAACAATGATAAACCTAGAGAAAGAGTTGGTCAATCTTCCAATAATTCCTTAAGTTCTCAGTGTTTTGGATGTCAAGGGTATGGACACATGAAATCTGAATGTCCAACCTATTTGAAGTCTAAGGGTAAGGCTATGGCTGTAACTCTTAGTGATGGTGAAGTTTCTGATAATGAGTCTGATTGTGATGAGGATGGAAACTTCATTGCTTTTACCGTTACTGCTGTAGTTGATGAGAGCATATCTGTTGAAGAGAACCCTTCTGATGGGGAACTCTCTGAAGATGCAGATCTTCAAGAGGCCTATAATAAACTTTGCAAAGTTGCTGCAAAGGATGCTATGAATGTTGAACTTGGCCTGAAGAAAATTGAATCTCTTGAGCTTGAAAAGAAAATTTTGTTTGTTAAACTGTTTGATGCTAATGAACTTTTGAACAATGTGAAAACTGAAAATATGCTTTTGCTTGATAAAGTTAAATCTTTGGAACTTGATTTATCTGTTGCTAGATCTGCTAGTTCTAAACTTGATCAAATGCTGAGTGTTCAAAAGTCTTTTTCTGACAAAACTGGATTAGGTTATGTTGAAAGCATCTCTGTGTCTGCTCCCCATTCCACAAAGTTTGCCCCTTCATCTTCTTCTTCTGAACCTTCCGTGAGTGAGATAGTGAGTGAATCTGTCAAAACCCTGTGAGTGAGGTTGTTAAACCTTTAGAAGGTTCATCATCTAGGAAGATTAGGGTTGATCTGAAAGAGTCTAAGTCTAAACCTACCCTATCTAAGGATGAGACACATGATAAGCCTGCATGGATTTGTCACTTTTGTGGAAAGTCTAGACACATCCATCCAAACTGCTACAAGCTGCAGGCTGCTAAGAGAGCAAACAAACCAAAAGTACCTGTGCCTCAAGCACTTAATCCTATGGTACTTATTGGTGATTTGGTAAAGGCTTTAAACCTTTATTCCAATCCTGGAGTTGGTAATCATTCTCATGTGAATAAGAACTCCAATACTCTTGGTGCATCTAAAAGGTTTTGGATGCAAAAGACTCGATCTAACTGAGTCTTTCTAACATGGTCCTTGTGCTTCATTACTCTAAACCTTTGTGACCATTATTCTTTGTTTTTGTTTTTTTTGTTTTTTTTTTTTTTGTTTTTTTTTTTTTTTTTCTTGGATTTGCATAGCATAACATTCATGCATTTCATTCTAGGTGTTTTTTTTATTATTTTAAATATAAAAAAATAAAAAAAATAAGAAAAAGGAAGCACATTTTGTTTTGTACTATTCTTTTGGTTTTTGAGAACAAGGTTGGTCAATTTATTTTCACATAACATGTCTTTTGTACCTTGTTTAGCTTTGATTGTTTAGCTTTGGTGAGCTTATTTATTGCACTTTATGTTGAAATTTTAGTACATGTTGTGTGGAAAGATGTTTATGGTTTTTGATTATTATGTCTTAATTTTGAAGTCACATGTTTTTAAATGTTTGACTTGAACTTTTAGAGAAAGGCATAAATAACCATCTTACCACTGTTCACTAGCCAATCATGAACACCTTAGTGCATCTCATAAGATTTTGTGCTCGAGAAAGTGTAGCACATGCACAAAAAGAACATAAGGTGAAGCCTCGGGTTAAATTGCTTAATTCTTAAAATCAAAATTGGTGTGTACTATTAGGCTTGATGCCAAACTCACATAACTTAAAATTGGTATGTATATTATGAGGCATAAATACAAGAAACTTACATGATTGCAAGCTTATGATCTAGGAGATGTGGGAGTTATATGATGTAACTCTTTAGATGATAGTCTCTTTTAAATTCTTTGTGATAAATTTTGTAGACTTTGTGATTGATTGCTATTCACATATCACCTCACATGTATCTCAAACTTTTGCTAGTTGCACACACTACACGAGTTACTCTTTGCTAAACATTGTACATGTTATTGAGTGTGCTTATGGTCTGACCAATCAAGTTTTGCAAATACTTTGAATTTTGTGCAAAATTAATTTGTTGCTTGAAAATTTGTGGAGAATGCAAGAAATTTTGTTTTTGGGAATTTGGGCTTAAAATTCTTGTTTTGAAAATCATATCATCTCATACTCGTGCATTTTGTTCTTCAATTTCAATGCTTTGAGTTCATTCTAAATTTTTCCAAAAATCTGTGTTTTTTCTCAAAATTGGTGAGCCTCTGCCCATTTTGATCGATCCATTCTGTTTTTCGATCGATCGAAAATTTTTAAATTTGATAGAGAGAGCCTCTGTCTATTTCGATCGATCGAAACTGATTTTCGATTGATCGAACTTGTTTCAAATTTTTTAAATAGAGTCTCTGTCTGTTTCGATCGATCGAGGCTGATTTTCGATCGATCGAAACTTGTGAATCCTGTTTTTTAAAAAGACATATTGGACTTTTCAAAGTCACTTTTTCAAAAAGTTTTTCAACTTTTCTCTCTCTCCGACTTGGCTAAAGGCTCCACCATCAATTTTTTGTTGTTTTCCTCCAAGATTTTTGCAAGGTTTTTGTCCTTGAAGGCCGGTAAGTCTCTTTTGCCCTTCCTTTTGCATTTTATTTCCTGATTTCATGCATTTTTCATGCATTATTATGGGTATTTTCGGCACTTTCAATATATTGGGGTTTTTTATGATTCAAACCTGCTTTTGTGAAATTGATCAATGGGTTTTTGTCCTAGAATGCTATAATGATGATTCTTGTAGTTTAGTTTGATCGATTTTGTGGTTTTTGAAAAATTGGAAATTCTAGGGTTTGAAATTGATCTGATTTGGGGATTTTTGTCTAATTGGCTTGTCAAATTGATGTGTTTGGTCATTATTTTGTAATTCTATCATGTGTGATGATCAATTCGTCAATATTTTTCAAATTGATCAAGTGGTTTTCCAAATTTTGGGGTTTTCGTATTAATACCTCAATGTTCAAGCCAATTTTGTGAATTTGAACTTTTTGGACTTAATTCACTACATTAGAACATGCATCATACCATTTAAATTTGTCATGCATCATATAGATTTTATTTCTATATTTTTTTTTGTGCTAACTTGCATTCTGCCCTTGGTTTTGGTTTTGTGTTTTGTTCTTTTGCTCTGTGTTTTGGTCCTTATCTTAGCACCATGCCTAGGAAAACTAGAGCCAATAGGACCCCTTCCACTTCCTCTATGTCTCCCTCTAGGGTTGAGGAGTTTCGGAATGAGAAGTGTCGAGAGGCCTTTGAGAATTTGAACCGTAAGCGTAAGATATGGGCTAAGCGAGCTGTGGTCTTAGATGAGCTTGATCCAGCCATTAAGGCTAATTTTGAGTCTAGAGGTTGGTTGCATCTCTTAGAGATAGATCATCCACCCCCAACCACCCTGATTAGAGAGTTCTTCTCGAACCTCTCTTGCCACATCTATGATTCCAACATCCTTGTTAGGAGTTGGATACGAGGTGTTGAGTTCACCATTACCCCTCGGGTAGTGGCTGAGGCTCCTGGGGTTCCGGTTGTTCGGGAGCCTGACTATCCCTATGATGAGTCACCCTCATTAGATGTAGTCATGTCGTACATCACTGGGTCATCTATCCAGTGGGGTTCTGATCCTCGGATCACGTCCGCTGAGCTTACCGAGACTGCCTATCTCTTCTTTAGGATAGCATGTCATTCCTTGTGGCCTATTTCTCACTTCCACACCATCCCTTTAGAGCGATATGTGTTTTTGTATGCCTTTGTTTCTAGAGCATCTATCAGTTTTCCTCACTTGTTTCTTCGTTCTTTGAACGAGGTTCATAGGAGTTCTGCCGTAGGGCATGCGCTGATTCATCCTATTTTCATTTATAGGATTTTGCTCTTCTTAGGTTTAGATGGTTTTCCGTCTGGTGAGCCTGTTCATGTTATTGTTCCCATAGGTGCCACCTTTCTTCGTCAGAGGGCTGCTCAATTGAGGGCTGCTCAATTGAGAGTTGCTCCTTCTCATCCTAGAGGTGCGTCATCTAATGGTGTTCCCCCTTCTCCCTCTTCTACAAGTGTTGATGCTGCTGAGACATCAAGTGCTGCTGCTAATGATGATTTTTCTCCACCTACTGCTACAGATGATTCCGACATTCGTCGCACATTGGATCATGTCTTAATCGTTCAGGCGGCTCATGGACAGATTTTGGTGGACATGCTCAATGAGATCCGTGCCTTGCGTGCGGAGTTAGCGCAATTTAGACTACCTCCCTTTTGATGATGGATTCTGTTTGCCCTTTGGCATTCCGTCACAAAAAGGGGGAGTACTTTGTAGAGTTTTTGCTTTCAGGGGGAGTTTATTTGTTTTTGGTTGGAGCTTGTGGAGTTTAGATTGTATCTAGGTGCTTCACTTTGTACTTTACATTTTTAGCTCTTGCCATGTTTTTGATTGGATATTCATGTTAGGGGGAGTTTTATGTTTTGTTGGTACTTTATATGTTTCTTGTTTCAAACTGCTTATTGATTTATATTTATAAGTCCCGTGGGTACTAAAACCATTAAAAGAACCCCCAATAACTTATTAGGCACTGTATGAAGTATTTGAAATACGGGAAAGAAATACCATTCGGGCAATATTTCTAAAGGAGTTGCAAATGGATCCGCGGGTTCACCAATCATTGATGGTTCTAGAACCGCTAAGCCTACGTTACATGCAATAGTTCCTAGAATTACTACTGGAAAAATATATAAAAGATCATTGGGACATGCGGGTTCTCCATAATAATTATGACCCATACCTTTAGCCAACTTAGCTCTTAATACAGGATCGTTCAAGTCAGGTTTTTTTGTTATTGGGATAGGTGAATTATTATAGATCCATCCCCCGAGGGAACCGGACATGATAATTTTTCATCATCCGGCTCGACATGATATTTGTCTTTATTTGTGTGTTGTTTGAAATCAAGAAGTTATTTTGTTTACTTGTATTGTTTCCACACATACAGTTATGCATTTTGTTTAGTGTTTCAGGAAATATACAGGTTAATTCAATTGAGCTGTTGTCTACACTTGCAACTGATGGATAGTAGTTATGATTGAATTTGTTTTATGAGCATTATTTTGTAAAGGGCTTTTTATTTTGTAAACTTTGAGCTTCTAGTTGTTTTTTGTCACGGATTGCCAAAGGGAGAGTTTGTTAGGTTCTAAAATCTTAGGATTTTATCTATTCAGAACTCTAATTTGTATTGTTGGCAAACCATGATCAAAACAATATTTTAGAAGTGTTTTTAGTCTAGCTCAAAGTTGTGATTTTATGTAAAATTGGAATCGAGTTAAAGCAGGAAAGCATTGTGCCTTTCGGCCTGGCTCGATCGATCGAAAGACAGACTCGATCGATCGAAGCTCAGGCAAAATGTTTTTCTACAGATTCGTCCAACTCAGCCCTAAGTGTTTTAAAACGTTTTTAGGGTTTCTTATTTATCCTAAGTATAAAAGGCAAACCCTAGCCACGTTTTAGTGTTGCTCATAATTGCGGTTTGTGTAAATCTCTTGTGAGATCTAGAGGAGCTTTCCTTTACACAAATTTAGGGTTTTCAAGGAGAAGATTTATCTTCGCCTTGATGATCAATTCAGTTGCTGTCATTGAAGCTTAAAGAAAACACAAGCAGGTGTGCTTGTATCTGGTGGTAAATCCAAGAAAGAAGGAGTCCGTGGATTCGGAGCTTGCACATGGTCGTGTTAGTAAGTTCTACTGGTTGGTAGCAATAAGAAGTCAAGCGTGGAGGCTTGTAAGTCTTATTGTATGAACTTCGATTCTTTCAAGATAGTGGATTCAAGTTTACCTTGAGGATAGCTAGGTCAAATCCTCCCCAGGTTTTTACCGGTTTGGTTTCCTGGGTGATCATATCTTGTGTTATTTATTTTCCGCTGCTTTACATGATTTGATCTTTATTATTGTGATAACCTAGACTTGTTTAATTGGACTAAGTAATAACTTGGCTAATTACCTAGGTTAAATCAATTGTTTAAGGGGTCTAAAAACTGACAATGCTAATACCTATCCTGAAATGCATTAGCCCACACTTCTGTTAGCTTGAGATTGGAATGTTACTTGGATATTTTTAGAATTTCATACTTTTAAAGAAGATGATACCAAAACGCAAGTTATACGTTAAAAACCAGCGATTTTTAAAACTATCCATCACTGAGTTCCAAAAACACGACTTTTTATCGTTTTCAAAAAACGCAGAGCCAAATGCATGGCTTTATCCTTTATGGCTTTTTAATCCAAAAATGCGGGGCCAAACGCACAAGGTTTGTGCGTTCGGATGGAAAGTCTTAAAACATTAGAAATGAGGTTAAAATGGTAATTCAACAAAATAAACACCATTCCCCCCCCCCCAACTACCCACTAAAATTATAATATTAAAAAATATTAAAATAAAATAAAAAAATAAAAACCTTCCCAGTTCCCACTTCTCCACTTACAGCCAAAAACTTCCCTTAAAAAAATGCCAGATAAAACAGTTGCACTCTCCCATTAGTTTACGAATTGAAATTTAAATGTTCAATTAATTTAAGTTTGTTTTATGACTTTCATCATAATCTATACCACCATTATCATCTTCTCTCAGAAATCTTAAGAAAAAAAAATTTTCCACAACAACAGAAGAGTACAAACAGGTTTTGGGAGTTGGGATACTATTCATGGCCCCCAAATCTCAATTCTCCCAAAATTCTCATGCCTACTTTCTTCACTCTATTCTCAATCTACCTTCACTATGATAAGGATAATATTGTAAATATATTCCCTGATATAGAGGCATAGAGCGACGTTCCAGACAAACCCGTCGACCTTGTATCCACTAACACATGGCAACAGTATGGAGTCTACAGCTCCATACGGACGGGGTCAACTTGGGGCGAAGATGGAAAGCTGACGACATTAAACTGAAGGGTATGCACAAGACTGACGGTTCTAACATAACCTAAACTTGGCCTCCACGCATGTGTATACAAGGAAATATCTTGTGCCCCACACTTAGAAAAACTCCTACAAGGAAAGGGTTCCGTAAAATACGCTCATAAAGACTCCTATAAGAAAAAGACTTTTAAACCAAGGAAAAGATGTCAACCCTTTACTACTATAAAGCCCCAATACCCTCACTAACCAAGGTACGCATAATTCACCTTAGTTTTGGCATTCTAGAGTTGTGAGAAGTTCTAACTTGACCTTCAGAGGGTATTTGGCCAGCACCACACCGGTGCTCTCTGTTAGGTCTTTTCTTTTCGTTTTGCAGGTATTGTTTCGAGCACGTGAGGCCGTGTAACTTATTGTTGATTTTTCGGTATCATCAACTATTATATCTACAATCTAAACCAATGCAATTTGTTTATTTCAGTGAGGAATTAGTAATTGTTATTTTGCTGAAAGCCTGTGACCCACTCTTAAGATACATTTGCAATTTTAAGCTCTATCCTTTGGTCCACTGATTATTTTTAATCTACCAAGTGAAGGTTACTTTGAAATTGCAGAGAAGTACGAGTAAAAGCGGATAGATTTTCTTTTTGTAAGAGGGAGTGATTCTGATATATAAATTTTCTGAATAGATTTGTGAATTTCGTCCTGTTTTCACTTTCATGTTATTATTGATTACGACTACCTATAATGTTTGATGAAACCCATAAACTATTTGATAAAATGTCTCATAGGAATATTTGAATTAGCAATTGTGATATCTTTATAGTTTTTGTGAATTGAAACGCTTATACATCTTATTTATCTATTTTATCTTATATGATTAAACCGTTTTTTCTGATCATATTAGTAGGCTCCCTTTTAGATCTCACTGAAAACCATTCATTAACTTCAATGCGACCACAAAGAACGCACAGGGATAGACAAACAGGTTGAGATACAAGTGCCACCATCCAAACTCGACAAAGATTTTATCTACTCCTCACGGTTCCTCAGATATCCAATTCATTTTCTATCTCTCTCTTTTTTCTTTTTTTTTGGGAATCTCTCTCAAGTTTTTGTATGCATATATTACCAAAAAATATATATATATATATATATATGTTTGTGTGGAACTTTTTATTATTGCTTATATGATTTGGAGGGCGTTGGGTACTTGGAAGTTTGAACATGTTTTGTTGTTGTGTACATATGAGAGGAGGAAAAAAAGAGGATAGAAATGGGTGTCACTGGGAATTTTCTGTGTTGAAATTAAAGTAATAGGAAAAGATTAAAGGAAAGTGAACTTATGGTTGTGTGTGTTTTTTGATTGGTTGGTGATGAAGTATGGCAAATAGGGGATTCAATATTTAGTTTGTCAAATTACCACCGCACACCCTTGGTGCGATGGTCACTCCACAAATATAAATACTTGTGGGGTATGAGGGGCAAGGGCCAGGGTTCAAGTCTCCAAGAGGGAGTTTCACACACATATACACTTACATTAGGCTAGAGTAAAATTTTATCTTGTATTAAAAAAATATATATTTAGTTTATCAAATTAATTTGTACATAGATGATTATGAGCCACAACTCTGTGCTCAGTTGGTATTCACTCCACAACCCTTGAAATGAGACAGAGATGAGCCAAAAAAAAAAAAAAATGTTGCTAAGAAAATTTGAGAAATAAGATGATGACTGTTTTATTTTTTATTTATCAACACAACTTAGTGATGTTGATTTTAGGTGCACCTCCTATGAAAATATTGAATAGGTATATTTTAGAGAATTTAATGCTCATGAATATTCAATTTTTTATTTCTATACTATCAATAGTTTATCATTTGATAAGTGCATCTTGATATTGAACCAGTGCCCAAAATATGTGTAGTCAGTACAATTTGGCAATTTACCTTTTAGATACATTTTAGTGTCATAATTTTCTGTATCAAAAAAAAAAAGTGTCATAATTTTCTATTAATCACAATTTGAGATTTAAGTGCATATTTAATCATATTATGCATTTGAGAACTATGGATACAACCAGGAGTGTTATTAGGCTAGCCACAAAATATAAATGCATACCTTCCTTTCTACTTTCTAGTAGTGTTGATTGTTCAACTCTATCACAAAATGGCTCTAGCAAAAAACCTGCATGAACAAAAAAACAACAGCTCATATTCAAATTTTTATTTTTTTGTCTATAAAGAGGATGAGATGAAAACTTTTTCAACCAAAATTTAATGAACCGTAAGAATCAATTTAATGACTACCAAAATTTAAGGTTTACTATTACATATGTTCTTTTCCAACAATGTGATTGTGCAGTTCTATCACAAAATGGCTCTAGCAAAAAATCTGCATGAACAAAAAAACAAATTCAGTGCATATATATTGTGTAAAAAGAGGATGAGATGAACGTTGTGTCAATTTCAAAAGAGAATGCTACCAAAATTAAAGGTTTACGTACCTTTTTCAGTAGTTTTGATTTACAAAATGGCTCTAAAAAAAGTGGAAGACAGGAGGTGAATGATTGTGTATTGAGTGGGTTCATGTTTTTAGGGGGAGGTTGAGTGGTATTTGACATTGTTGACCCTAATTCTAAGAGAAGAAACTATTTATTTTTTGAGAAAGTATGATACACAATATAATTCAATTGAGAAAGTAGTATATAATGGACTAATTGAAGTCGCAAATCGACTTATGATGAAGGGCGAAACCAATTCTGATACTAGAGAAGCAACTGTAATTCTCATTGCTCAAAAATTATAATAGTTCTTTCGTTGTTGTACAACAATGAATCGAGACTTTACGGCAATAAATATGCATACCTTTTTGAGAGAATAAACTCGGTTGTATGAACATTTATTTGAAGATTTTGAAGATGATGGAAGAAGCAGAACATCGGGGAGGAAGGGCGGTGGAAGAGATTTAAGATATAGTTATTGAATTTGGATAGAATTAGGAAATTGTGGGGAGACATGCAAGTTGTAGTTATTGTATTTTGCTAGAAGTAGGAGTCTATGTTAGTGGGAAATTTTTGTTTTTTAACGTGGATTGCCAATATGGATAATAGTGAGTCTTGAATTTTACAACAGTGTGGCCTTTTTTCTTCTTCTTCTTCTTCTTCTTCTTTTTTTTTTTTTTTTTTTTTTTAGATAGATAAAAATTCTACTTTAGTCTAATTCAAGTGTATATGTGTGTAAAGTTTCTTCCTAGAGACTTGAATCTCGGCTCTTGCTGTCACATCCCAAACCTGATATCTGGATTTGTGATTATGACCAGCATGTTAATATCAAGCTTAAACCTGATATTAACAAGAACCAACTAAACTTTTAAACAAAATTTTTCCTCTTTCTTTTTCATTCTTATTCTTGTTTCTTTACTTATAAGAATGAAAAGAAAGAGGAAAGCTTTTGTTTAAAAGTTTAGTTGGCTCTTGTTAATATCAGGTTCAAGCTTGATATTAGCATGCGGGTCATGGTCACAAATCCAGATATCGGGTTTGGGTTGTGACACTAACCCCACTCTCCACAAGCACTTATATTTGTGGAGTGACCATCACGCCAAGGGTGCGCAATGTGTGTGACCTATTTTTAAGGACAAGGAAAGTGAGCATGAAAAAATAACTGGGAGCAATTTTTTTTTTCCATTGAATTATTAAATTTAAATTAAATATATACCCTAAGTTATTTATTTTTCTAAAGTAATGTTTTGTAAAGTTTAGGGGTTATCTAGAGAATTTAGTCATCAAATAACTAACAAGTAACTAACTTTCTGAATACTCTTAATATATAGAAATAACATTTTTATTCTATAGTGTAGTAAAGAACAAAATACCCCCACATTTTTTTTTGGTGTAAATTTATTTTTGTTTGATCGAAAAAATTTATTGATTGAAAAAAAAAAAAAAACATATGAGAAACCCCATAAGCAATTGCATAAGAATGGACTCAGGTGGGGCCCCCCGCCTTTTTTTTTTTTTTTTTTTTTACTTATTATAGATTACATTTTTGTAGTTGGACCCCCCTCCAAAACCTTAAGCCCCCTTCCTCCTCAATTAGCCTAGTTAACCTATCCCAACTAGCAGCTATCCAATCCAAAATTTTAACAAAAATAATAAAAACATTCACAGTAGTGATTGTATTTAAGCAAAAAATTATATATATATTTTACCACCAAAAAACCATGTGTCATTGGAGAAGCTAACGATAAATTTTTTGAAACTACAGTAAACTGGTATAAATGCCAGTTGATTGTAGCAAGTTGTTAAAAATAAAATACAATATTTTATTAAGATTATCTCTCTTCTTTCAATTAAAAAACTCAAATTCTCTCTCTTCCTTTATTATTTTAATGAGTTGTTTATATTATTTTAAATGAAGTGGTAAAAAAATAGAACATTTAATGTTGGGTGTCACTCCCCAAATCCAAAATGGTCCAAAGCATGAGAAAAACATCTCAAAAGTACCTGTAGATTTTTCCTTTTTGACAATTCAATCCAAAAAAAAAAATCATATCAAGTACCAACACTAAGAATTATCATCATAATTCCATTAAATATACTCCTCAAAATAAATCAAAGTTTTATGCAATAATTACATATCATCAGCTTGTCCCATCAGTGGAAATAAAATCATAACCACTATAATATACAAAAGAATAAGTCAAGCCTACTCGAAAATGTACATCTTCTAATATCTCCATCACAAAAGTTCAGCCTCCATCAGTAGTTAATCTAACTACTGTTAGCCATCAAAAAATTGTCTCAAAAGATTTTTGCCTACTCTAAAAAGTTTATAAAATAATGGAATGAAACAGAGCCTAGTAAGTAGCATAATTAATGGGGGTGGGGGAAATGCAAGTTTCATAATAATGAACATTTTACAGACATGCTAAAATTTGGGAATTTCCATTTGAATTCTGCAAAATAAATTTTCTTAACATCATGACAAGAATGATAGATATATTGTAGCACCAAGCTTCCCAAAGTAACTATGAAACTACATATTAGTCAACATGAGCCAAAAAATACCCAATACCATTTCAAAACCAAAAACCTCACCCAAGGCCACATAACAAGGTTTTCACATAGACAAGGTCGTCACACAGACAGGGTCGTTATATAGACATGGTCGTCACACAAACGTGGTCGTTACACAGACGTGGTAATTATCAATATCATGGCACAATGGCAAAACCACATCAAAAGCTCACAAATTAATGTATTTGAAATATACAGTTCACTTCCAAGTAATTTCATAAAATATTTCAATAACCAAACATACATAATATTCTCAAAGTCCTCAAAACCATTTCTTGTCATAAATATTTTGCATAAATTTCCCAAATAATACAAGCTAAGATAAAGCATATTTAAAATTAGCAAATAATGCAATAAATCCATAAAATCAATTCCCAAGAATTTTATAAAAGATGCTTATCTTTTCCAAGCTAACAAATCATGCATTTCCTGTCACGACCCAAATCCATGGAACATGAATTTAGATACATGACTAACTTGCTGAACTTATATAACTTACTAAACATAACTAACCCAAAATAAATTAAAACTCCAAACAAACAATACTCTTAAAAAACCTCTTACAAAAATCCAAATTCCACAAATTTAGAATGATCTCCAAAATACAGTGAAATCTAAAGCGGAATTTAAAAAAAAAAAAAAACTAATAATCTTTTAGGACATCAAGTATTATTGACTTCGCGTAATACTCCCATGCTCTACCTTGCAGCATACGAAGCAATCCAAAGGTTCTGTTCCCCAACTAAACTTTAATATGAAAAATTGTAATTGATGGGGTGAGCCATACATCCAGTAAGTAATTATACAGAATACACAACGGGATAGAGTCAAGCAAAGCACGAGTATTTTGACTTTTCACAAACTCATCCAATGGTATCAAAATAATTATTCCAGAACATAAAATAAATCACTTAATACATATGTAATCGCATCTTAAAGTCATTTGAAATCACATATATATAACTGATCAGAGCACAGTGTCACATATACACATCACATATTCTCACATACAATCCTGTGAGCGGATACCAACATCTAACCCCTGTTGGTGAGGGATTAACACATATTCTCACACACAATCCTATAAGCGGATTTACACATATCTAATATATCTGATCAATTCTAAAAACACTTATTTCTGGGTCACATATCACAAAAGTAAAGTTTATACAAAATATAATAATTTACTTGATATTAACAATTATTCCAAATACAGAGGCATATCAAAGGTCACAATATCAAATAGAACATAAATCAAAGGATGCTTGACTCTCTTAGGGAATGAATAAGATCTGAAGAGTTTATATAAATATTTTTACAATTCTTAAGTAAGTTTGAAAACCCAATTTGCTAAAAGAAACGTCTTAAATACCATTTGGAAAAAATAAGAATATGACTTTGAAATCACTTGGTTTTAAACAAACTTAAAGAACAAGAACCTTTTTAGAAAACTTACATTGAAACTCAATTATTTTCGGAAAATAGTTTAGTTTAGAAATCATCTTTTAAATGAGATTTGGACATTCAAAACGTTATTTAAAATTCGAAGTATCTCTTTAAAACGTTATTTAATGGTCGAAATTTCTCTTTCAATGATACCAAAAATACTTTTGACAAACTTTAGAAAATATAAGCTTGAATACAAAACTTTTGAAAACTTTTAACTTCTAAGAACCTAAAGAATAAAACTTATGCATATTATGCATAATTACTTACAGCACTTGGATCACTCTGAAAGTCCAGCCGAAACAACCTCCAAAAAGCCTCAAAACACTCTTAAATAGGACCTATAATCAATCATGGAAATTACTAAATATCCTCCACAAAATATAAAACTTATTGAATTATACAAACTAACTCACTAGGAAAATACTTTGCTGAACTAATAACACTTTCAACACTAAATTAACGTTTCTCTAACCAATGGTATTCTAATCAATAATACACCCTTGCATTAATCAAAACTCGTTTAACCATGAGGAATGCAGTAGCAGCACTTTAGAATTTAATATAAGGATTTTTGGTATGAAATCATAAAATTGCCACTAGCCTTTTAAAAAGAAGGTTGTAGACGTGTAGAACCTTAAGGTATCATTCTGTTTGGAATTAGTCAACACCTAAGCAATAGACTACCAAGGCCATTACTTTATCCATCAGTGAAACTTGAACTTTGACAAAATGTGAGCCATCTAGTGTGAACACTATGCAACCTTATTCATGGTTTAATAGCATAATCCCAACGGCAAGGAAAACGGTGGCAGCAATTGTTGACTTATTAATTAATTAATTATATATATATATATATATAAATATATATATATATATATATATATACACACACATATCCTAATGAAAACGTAGAAGTCCTGCCTTGTTCATGGGTACACAGCGGCAATCTAACCGTAAAATATAAGTAGAATTTTAGGACCAAAATCAAACTTCTGAACAATCTAACATCACAAATGATTCCAAGATAACCTTATAAACTTTTAATTCTTTGTTTCTAATGGTGAGAAATCATACCTTGAAAAAAAATCTGATTGCCTCTTCAATTGTATGTGCTCTAACTCCAAGAAAAACCTCTTAGCCTCTTTGATAAAACCCTAGCCTCCTTAGTGATGAAACCCTTCTTATCCCAAAACCCTAATTATTTTTTCCTCCAACTTATATTTTAACACAAAAGAGATGTGGGCTTGGTGGGATAGTGGGCTGGATTTTAAAACCCACTTGAACTTATCTCTTTATTTTGCAAGGAGCCCATAAAACATCTTCCTCTTTTCCTTTTTATTTATTTATTTTGATTGCCTCACTAAATCGTATATACTAAAACTTTAATTTTTTCATCTATTTGTAGCACCACAAAATTGTCTACTCCCATCTTACTGTGCACACACATATGGTACCTCAACTCAATATTAAAATTGACAAGGTACAGTGATAATCATAAAATCAAAATTTGGGGTATTACATTTCCCCATATGCGTTACCAAATATGATGCCCTTTTCACAAATAATCACATACATTAAAGTTACAACATAAAGCTTTCTAGGAAAATATAGTTTCCATAAACAATTTCCCAAAATGTGTTTAACCCAAAAACAATGTTTTATGCAGCATGGTTATTTTCCAAAAATCCCATTAAAAAGCTACTTATCTTGCAACCCGCAAAAAAGTTTAGTTCCAAAACTCCAAAGGAGATTAGCTAGAACCTTAAATAAGATGAGATGTAGGAGCTTAAGAGGTTTTTATGGAGCTTTTCCAATAAAACTTGCCGGAAGATAATGGTGGAGGTGGTGGAGTGATGCACCGGTGGAAGAGTGAGGGAGTGTGAGAGAGGAGTGTTGTGTGTTTGAGACAAAATGAAAAAGAAAAAGAGAACAAAGTGAGAAGAGGAGAGCTAGCCGGCCAAAGAGGGAGATATTTTGAGAGAAAAGGAGTGGTAGGGAATTAAGGGGTAGGTGGGGGGGTCATGTGGGCTTCAAAAAATCTGCTACTTTACCCTTTTTTTCTTAAGTGTGGGACTTTACATTGGGTGTATTGTAAAGTGAGGTGGTAAAATAAATAAAATAGTTTTTTAAGGTGCTAAAAGCTTAATTTTTTGGACCACTACTATGAATGTTCTAACTTCAAAAAAAAAAAAAAAAAATCCTAGCCAGCCTAGTATTAAAAAAAATTATTTTGCTTCTTTTTTTTCTTTTTCTTTTTTTTTGGTTATCTTTGTTTGTAGATGAGTGCATTTTACAATATACTAGTTGCTAACTTGTGTGATGTATATGATAGTTAAATAAAAATTAAAAATATTTATTTTGCTTAAAGTTCTATGACTTGACTTAAAAAAATGTATAACTTGAAAATGAATGAAAATAAGTAATTTTTTGTTCAATATAATGGTTTAGAAAAATTCTTTTTCTTTCATATCATTGGTTCCACATAACACATCCCAGCGTGGGCTATTCTATGGTGATGATTTTACGCAATACTCAACTGCAATTAAATCTACTATCTACCACCAATCTAATCTATGTTATCTTGATAGTAGATCTACAAATTACATTCTCATATCCTCCATTATTTAGAAGGTAACTGAAGTAATAATTATATGTAATATATAAATTTTATTCTTTTACAATATAAAATTATTAAAGTAATTAAAATAAAATCTAATGTTCTTTAAATTTTTTGAAATAGAATTTTAAATTTCTTAAAACTTAGTTAATAGAGTTTCTAATTTACTTAAAGTGAGCTATCACAATTAATGAGAATTTAACCATTTTTTGCAAAGAGAAGATAACCATAGGCCCAATTTTTATTTTATAGTATAGGATGTTACAATTAAATCCGTACCATGTGTAATACGTTAGTCTATTATGATTGTAAGGACTTGATTTGGCTCCCTAGCCCAAAAGGTGGATGAACTTAGACCCAAAAAACCCAAAACAATGAATTTGTAGAGAGTGGGTTGGAAAAACTGGGCTTTAATGAGTTGGACAATAAGCAAAGTGGGTTTAGATGATAAGAAAAGGAAAATGGACTTGTTTAAACTAAAGGAAATCGCCCTCGGCACAGTCCGAGAAGATCAGTTCTTATATATATTTCTCTCAAGTTTGATTACAAATTCAGTTCTTGATGGCTATAGTATTTTTCTCTTAGTTTCTTGATCCCCCTCTCCATGGAGGGTCTTTTACATTATATAGTTCCCTTTGCGATCTTGGCCCTCCACTTGTTGATCATCTGAATCACTACTTGAGTGCTTGTCATATCGGACATCCTCACAGGCTCTCTGTGAGTTGGGGCGACCAAGGCAACACTATTCAGGGGTCTTCTCCACATAAATGCAACTAGAGGGTTAGCTGCAGAGCATTCAATGCGGTGATAGCAACTTTTTCTTAGATATTTCTCAGCTCCCACTTGGTTTGTACGTTCACAGTGCATATCCTTTGTAACAGAACTTCCTGGAGTGTCACTCTGGATAATTGAACTCACCTTCTGACCCCTCCTTTGTTTAGTTAAGGAGATACTCCTCCTCGGCCTACCTCTCTCAGCCTTAACGGCCACAGCTTGCTCATGAAGTTCTTGGTCTCACTCCTTCCTCACCATTAATCTATTCTCGGACCACTGTGCCTCCTCGATAAGACCCAAGGCCCAATATGTATTTGGGTCTGTGTCCCCACAATGATAATTCCATATAATAAGCTAATACCTATCTATATGAGTTTTCTTTTTAATGATGTCACAAAGGATGGAGTTTAATAGAAGTGATTTAAGATCCAACGTATCCAATCATTTTTTTTAAAAAAATAATAATTTCAAAAGTCTTTTAATTGTAAATTTTTTTAATCATAAAATAGACTCTATCTAAACTCTAAAGGAAAACATTCAGAATGATCACATCATTGATACCATATCATGATGGTTGCAAATAGCAATATTATTACTCATGATTAATAGATGAACAATAAAACTGTGAATTAACAATTTAACAATCCAAATACCAAGTTTAAACTACTACATATACAGAAGACTCCAAATATTGGAACATACTTCTTTTGTCATTTCATTATGCAATAAAAACCAAAGTTTCAAAGATAATTCCAATTCAATTGAACCCAATACATACATACACATGAACGTAAAGAATTCCAAAAATAAAAACAACAATCTCCAAAAGCCTCTACCTAATATAACCACTATTTATTTTTTATTTTTAGATTGTGCGTTCTTTAGTTCTTTTTCCTTTTATGCTTTATCAAACTTTTTCTAATTGACCAAAATATCTCTCATATATATTAACATTAAACCTCATAAGAAAACTTTACATACCTTTTGTTTTGATGGCACTCCAAGAACCAAAATCAATGCAAGAGAATTTAAATCCTCTTGAAATTAAAAATGATATATATTTGTTGAGTCTCATTTGATATAATTATATAGTTTAAATTCTATTGAAATTATAATTTCTAATCAACATTAATATAAAAAAAATGAAAAAAAAAAAAAAAAAAAAAGAAAACGTGATTGATAGATTTTTTTTTTTTTTTTTTTTTTTTGAGAAAGTGATTGATAGATTTAAGTAAATATGATAGTTTTTTTTTTTTTAAATGTCATCAATGTAGAAATTATCAAATTAATGGAGATATATTCCGTTTTTTGGATAGATTTATGTAGTTATTATATAGTTTGTTAAGATTATCTAAAAATTCTCTGATTAGGTGATAATTTAGATCTCCTTTAATTATAGTGGTTGTATGGCACCAAACAACTAAATTTAATAAATTTTATGCAATTTGGCGCTATAAAATCGAAAGAATCAAATCGAATTAAATCAAATTAAAAAATATAAATAAAAAATGCTGATGTGGAAAATTGTGGAGAGGTCAATCAAAAGTCAAAGGTTTTGGTCTTTTATATATATATATATATATATATAACTAGATGGGAATTAATTAGATGGAACCCAATTTGCTTTCTTTTTAATTTTTTAGATTATGGAAAAATAGAAAAGTAGATGAAACTTTTTTAGGGGTATTGCAAATGGCAACCAAACATGTTAAAAAAAATCATAGAAATTGTATCCCTATAGCCCCCAATAGTCAAAAGTTTGATAGTGACGAGGACCAATTACAATGGACTTCATTTTTAAATCATTGAGAAAATTGGTTCAAATTGGTTCTCTTTCTTTAGTTTTTTCTTCTTCTTTTTTTCCGCTTCACCCCCCCCCCCCCCCCCCCCCCCACTGAATAACACGAGTTTTGATTGAATAGTTTGATTGAATAGAAATAGAGAGGTTGTTGGTTTCAATTGGTTTACCTCATCAGGCTTTTACTTTGTTAATAAAAAATATATATAAAATCTAAAGAATTAAATCAAATTAAAAAATAAAAATAAAAATGATGATGTAGAAAATTGTGAAGAGGTCAATCAAAAGTCAAAAACTTAAGTTTTATATATATATTAAGAAAAAAACAATTTTGTGAATATATAATTTATTAATACCATATGGATGCCTATTTGGAGTTTTTTTTTTTTTTTTTTTTTTTTTTCTTATACTTCGGCCTCTCTAATTTGAAATCCTAAGTTCGTCCCTATATGAAGCTAGCCTAGTGTCTCCAATAATTGTATCATTAATTTGTTAAAAACCAGCGATTTTTAAAAGGCTATCTACCACCGCCGGAACACGTCTATTTGTCGACAATTCTGGTCAACTTAATTTATTAACTTTGAAAACAATGTATTTATCATGTTTCGTTTCTGGCTTGACTGATGCATGTGATATATTCATGAACCAAATCAATTCGTGTAAATTTACATGGCAGGACACTTGAAGTGTTCGTAGGTGTTATTTTGTTATTCATTGTGTGCACTTCTGAGTTCTAAGTACATAGGTTTGTTTCCTAATTATAAAATCTTAATGATTAGCTAATAGTTTGTGATCTTGATAAGTTGATAACACTAATTATCCATATACTTTAAAAACTAATGAAGTCAAATTTGTCAGTCACTAGATTCGTCCAGACAGAATACAACCAAGAAGCTCCAGAACCCTGCACAAGAACAAAGAGTTTTTTTTCTTCTCGGAAAGGTCATCAACGTGGTGCTAGCCAATGAGCCTCCAATAGCGAAGTCAAATATCGAAAGAGAAGTAATATGAGGATTTAGAGAGAGATGTGTTAGGTGCTTTTCGTGTGTGTGTGTACCTTTGCTTGAGATCTAATGCTGTTTATATAGGGTTTTACCCTTCTACCTGTTTGAGGCGTTCAATGGTGGCTTGAATGCCATTTCGTAACGTTTTCTAGTGACTTAATGAGGTAACATGAAGGCTCCTCCCAACAAACACATCTTCTACATTTATTTGTGTATAACGGCTTCACATTAAATGTTCGTTTTATGGCACTTTTGGTTGTAAAGCATCTCCTTCTGGACGATGAGAATTATTTGGTCCATCAAAAACCAGAAAATTTGACTATTATAGGGATGAATATATTGCCTATGATATTATTTGGACCATTTGTTATAAAAGAAAAGATCAAGATTAAAGTAATTCTACGTGGTAAAGTTTTCAAATAATTTGAGAAAATTTTGATCCAAATTTACATGATTTTTTTTTTTTTTTTTTTTATGAACAAAAATGGGTCTCACGCCTGTGATTATTGACCCAACCCACTTGAACCTGAAAACTCATGGTGTGAAGCAACTCTAGGTGCGTTAGGGCTATCCACCAGAAGAACTCATGGTGTTAAATTAGTTAATTTAATTATTAACTAAATTAATTACACTCCTAATATATCTATTAGAAAACTTGGAATAACACCCTTTTTTTTGGGTTATTGATGCTGCAAAACTAAGTTTTTAAAGGCTAACCAATAAGGCAAAAAAAGACCTATTGCACACTTTTTAAGTTTAGCGTACCCATGGTAACTAGAACAGGGATGTTTTTCCTTGTCCACGAGTCCCCACTCCCCACCACCACCAGTGTGACATCGCTTTGCTATATATCTACGTACGTCACGCATGACGTAGAACTAAAGAAAGGAACCTTAAAAAAATAAAAAAATAAATAAAAGTCGGCAAAGGCAGCAAGGGCTTGATTTATTTATGTTCAAACTAAGCAACAACTATTGCCCATTCCCAAATTTCATCACCATTGAAGTTGAAGACCTAAAACCCACCAGCAAATAATAGCCAAACCTCACCGCACAACAAAGCTTCTTTAATCTTTACAGAAAAAAGCCATGTCCACCACCAAGTCCAACACCAACCTCCACATCGTTGCTTATCCTTACCCAACCGCAGGCCACATCATCCCCCTCCTAGACCTCACCCACCTGTTACTCACCCGCGGCCTAAACGTCACCGTTCTGGTCACCCCCAACAACGTCCATTTACTTGAACCATACCTCTCCACCCACCCATCTTCTCTCAAACACTTGGTTCTCCCGGCCCCAGATATCACTCCACCTCCACATAAGAGACTCATCGCTAACGTGCGCGCCTTGCGTGACCTTCACTATCCAATCATACTCCAATGGTTCCAGTCTCAACCTTCACCGCCTGTGGCTATCATATCTGATTTTTTCCTCGGCTGGACCCACTACCTTGCCTGTGAGCTTAAAGTGCCACGTCTCTGCTTCTCACCCTCCGGAGCTTTTGGGATGTCTGTAGCTTTTTCTATGAGCCGTGACCCACCCAAAAACAATGATCCCGGTGAGGATATCAATTTCCTAATTTCATTACCTGAGGTCCCGAATTCCCCGACGTACCCTTGGTGGCAGATCCCTCTACATTATAGAAACGATCTCGAAGCTGACCCAGATTGGGAATTTCACAGAAACAGCATGCTGGCCAATTTCGAGAGTTGGGGAATTGTGTTTAACTCGTTCGCCAGTTTGGAGAGTGTGTACTTTGATCATTTGAAGAGAGAGGTTGGGCACAATCGAGTGTGGGCGGTAGGACCTGTATTGCCATTTGAAGGTGATTTGATTGGATCGGCTACTAGAGGTGGGGCCAGCTCTGTGCCATGTCACGAGCTTATGACGTGGCTGGATGCTCGTGTTGATAACTCTGTTGTTTATGTGTGCTTTGGAAGTCGTACTGTGTTAACAAGTAAACAATTAAATGTTCTTACAACAGCGTTGGAGTGTAGTGGGATTTATTTTATTTTGTGTGCGAGGGTGCCTGATGATCAAGGTTCGACTCTCGATGGGCTCAGAGATCGCGTTGGCAATAGGGGATTAGTGATCAAGGGGTGGGCCCCACAGGTGGCTATACTAAGGCATCGAGCTGTAGGTTCATTCTTGACTCATTGTGGGTGGAACTCAGTGTTGGAAGGACTTATCTCAGGAGTTGTGATGTTGACATGGCCAATGGGTGCAGACCAGTTTACGAATGCCATGTTGTTGGTCGACCAATTAGGCGTGGCAATTAGAGCTGGCGAGGGCACTGAAAATATTCCTGACTCTAATGAGTTGGCTCGATTATTGGTAGTCTCACTCGACAAAATTAAACCCCAGAATGTTCGAGCCAAAGAGTTGAGTGATGCGGCCTTGAGCGCGGTCAAGGGAGGAAGCTCCGACAAAGATTTGGATGTACTGATCAAACAATTAGCTGACATCAAAAATTAGAGTGAATATAAATTATGTAATCATAGTAGCATTTTTTTATGGTTTTACTCATTGACACATATCTATACAAGATTTTTGCCTTTGGGTTGCATTAATGATTAAGATTATTGATCACATATATGATGAAATATTAGTGATTAATTCGAATCTCATCATTTTAGTGCTAAAGCTTACTTACAAAATAATGAGTACTTACTTCATATGCTTTATTTTCTAGTATAACGTTCTACATTTTGTTTAATTCTTGTTATGACACATGGCTACTATTGAAGAGAAGAAGAAAGGGGAGCATAATTTTGTTGGAGCAAGCTCAACATTTGAGCTCTCCTCTGTTTTCCTCTTTCGTTCAATAAAGTTTTTATTCAGATTTAAAGAAAAAAAAATGCACTCAATTATTAGACCGTCAAAGTCGGCTAATTGGTAGCTGAAACAAATTTGGATTTGTACTCATTGATTGTGCGGCAAAGAAGTTATCATGTCCCATCTTTTATAGAAATTTCATGTTCTTATATTTTGAGATCTTGTAAGCCAGGTGAGAAAGAAGCTATTTGGTTGGAAGGTTACCCTCAATTTTCTTTCTCATGGTAGACAGTGAGATTTCTTGAAATAAAATTTTTTTCCATCATTTCCTAAAAACGGAGACAAAAAAATAGTGTCATCAACTCTGTCCAAAAGCTTATGCTGACTAATACCTAACATAACTGTTTGCACCTTCTTTCATGTGCTGCTGCAAATCAAAAAAAAAAAAAAAAGAGTAGGGGTAAGCCCATATGCCTGTGCCCAATACAAGATATCTGGTCCTCAAGCCCAACTCAAATTTGGGCCTTTCGGAGATACCAGGTAGTACCAGTACTAAGCCCTTCTGGAAATTATTTTTGGACCGCATCAGATTGAAAACAAAATGAAATCGCATTGATCCAAATAAAAGTATTCCACCACGCAATATGTTTATGTCTAGATCTAAATTTTAACTTCTTTTCTTTCTCCCAAAAAAAAAAAAAAAATTTAACTTATTTTCAGGTTGGGATTAGGTTACAACCTTGCTTTAATAAAAAAAATTACGAGGCCTATTGACGCTTATTAAGTTCTTCCTTTCGGTTTTTTTTTTTTTTTTTTTTTTTTTTTTTTTTTTTTTTTTTATATAGATATGTATCTTGGGTCTTTCGTGAGAGAATCTTTCTATTGCTATTATAAATTTCTTATTTTATAATGAAGTTTTCTACTTGTCGTCGCATTTGGACATAGACATTTTGTTGAAATACATAAATTCTTATGTTATTTGTATATATTCATTAATTTTGTCTTTACTTTTAAAAAAAAAAAATTGTGAGTACTATTTGCATAATAAGTGGTATCAAATGAAGGTTAGGATTCAAATTTCTTAGTTATGATAAAGATGACAAGAAGTTTTGTACTAAGGAAATTGTTTCTTTTTTTGGTAAATGCAAATGAAGGATTTCTTAATAGACAAAGTTTAGCTATAAAATTGGATATAATTTAAGGTTACAACTTTACTAAATATCTTTTTATTGAAGGTGAATTCTGACAAATCCACCATTAGATTAATACATTCTCTTATGTCCTCCATGATTGCAAAATTTCTAGAAAATTAAAGATCAATAACTATGACATTAATAAATTCTTTAAATTGTAAGTTTTTATAGTTTAAAATTATGCATAAAATATAATCTTATAGATCATATAGTAAATAATATCTGATTGGCACAAAACTTGACATGTGTATTAAAAGCGTAAAGAACATGCAATTTAATGGTTAAATTTTGGAAATGTATAGTAATGTTAATGATATTAAGTAAGGTTGTAGACTTACGCTATAAGCCTACAACCAATTTTGTAGCTAAATTTTGTCATTTTTTAATCCAACAAGGAGTTTAGAAGGTCTTATCTGGGAAGGCAAAAAAACTTGAAAAGATAAGTGATGAAGACTACAAAGAAATGGATGAAGACTACAAGGAGTTGTGCATGAAGAAGCAATTTTTTACTTGCAAATAAGGAAGGCTCAAATCTATTGGAGTATCTCAACATGTCTATTAGGTTAAATACTAAATTATAATATTTAGGGTAAACCTTGAGGAGGACGATAAAGTTATACTTTTATTAGTATTATCACTCCTAGCATATTTTTTATAATCCGGTGACTATGTTGATGTTTAAAAATGAGACTTTAGAACTCAAAGAGGTGACTTAGAGACTAGTGGGGAGGGGGGCTAACTTCAGTGTTCAAATCTACCGTTGTAAATAGAAATACATTTAAAAATTACCCCAAAAAAAAAATTTTAAGAGAATTCAAGGAGAAAATGGGCAAATGCCCCTTTCAAAAAAAAAAAATCCAGCATTTTATCCCATTTCCCAAACTAATTAGAGAAATACCCTTCTTTTGAAACTCAATTTTCTCAAAATCGAGTTATAAAAAAATAAAAAATTTGGAGCCCTATAGTGGCGTTTTAAGGAGTCTATAGTGACGTTTTAAGGACCTATAGTGGCGTTTTGTAACTCGATCTCCATGAAATCGAGTTACATGCAATTTTTTTCTTTTTTTTACCTATAACTCGACTTCATGGAGATCGAGTTACAAAACGCTACTATAGGTCCTTAAAATGTCATTATAAACTTCTTAAAAACGCCACTATAGGGCTTAATTTGATTTTGAAAAAAATCGAGTTTCAAAAGAGGGGCATTTCCCTAATTAGTTTGAGAAAGAGGGCAAAATGCTGGATTGTTTTTTTAAAAAGGGCAAGCCAATTTTTTCCAAGAATTCAATGTGCTTTTAAATTACTCCTAAAGTTCAAATATAATGACAATTCAGCAAAAGTAACTAGTAACCAAACATGCAGAACTCTTTTATTAATCTCCTATTGAACATTACAAAAGTATATATACTCACATTTCTAACTGATGTATTACATAATCTATTATTTAATTTTCTTATTTTTATGTAAAATTCATTATTTTAGGTTTATGACATTTATTTCCTTATTTTTAGGTGCTTTTAAAGCTTTTTAAGTCAAATTTAGTTTTTGTTATGGTTAGATATTAATTAATACTTATTTTAGAATATATTTTCTTATTTTTCAAGTTTTACGGAGCCCTTAAATAGGCCCTTTAATCTGTAAACGTTTTTTAAGAGTTTTCAGATGAATAAAAATATAGACTTTTGTCCATTGTTTCTCTGGTAGATTCAAGAACCATTTCTCCTTGTGGATTCAAGGACTCTCGTGGATTCAAGGTTTACTACCAAAAACTAATAATTTAGTTTCTGATCCATCAAAGAGAGTATCGTGTGTGCTTTCTTTAGGCTTCCACGATATCACTAGTAATTGTGAGTATATAAAAAATAAAAAATAAATAAATAAAATAAAAAAAATCACTATTAAATTAGCTTAACCATAGGTGGGTTTAATGTAATTACCCTGATTAGGAACTTGGAAGCGTGATTTTCTTTAAGGCTCATTAAGTCTACTATCAAATGGGATTTCAAGTTTTGCATGAAAAATTAGGATAATTACGGTGCACACACTCTAGTGTATACAACATACACATAAGTCACAATTTATAAAGTAAAAATAGGACCAGAACTTTTGACGTAACTTTTGCCTCAATACTCACATGGCAAGTTATGATAAGTTATGGCAAAGTCATGTCAAAAGTTGTGATCTTAACATTTTTTTAACTTACTAGGCTTGTGTGTACTATGTGTACACTAAAGTGTGAGTAATAGAGGCCACTAAAAAATTATATGTTATGAACCAGGAAAATAAAATAATAGTTTAATTAATTTGAGACTAGCCTCACCACATGCGCTTCACGCATGTAATGAGGCTTATTTTTTTTAGAGTCAAAATTTTCTAGAAAATTAAAAGAGAAAGAAGCAACTAAAAATCATAAGGAACAATCAAAATCTTATGAGCAATAAAAAGATATTAAAAAAAAATCACTAAAAGAATTACCTTGTAGGAAATGACTACTCCTTCACGCAATTGAGACCCATGAACTGTCGTTTTAATTGGTATAATCTGAAAATATATTTCATGAAATGTATTTGGAGATTAAATGATCAAAATTACAATTTTGCACTTGTGAAATGATATGGTAATGATATGCGATACAACGTGAGCTAGGTCAAACAGGAGTTGCAAAATGGAGTGTCTAAATCTTGTTAATTTAATTTAATTTTAATTTAAAAGGACATGCTTGTTAAGTTATTCCTAGAAAAACTAATTTTTAAAAAATAAAAGTGAAATTCCTACATACAAATTCTTTTTAAAAATTATGTTATTTCTACATTAAAATACATTTTAGAAATATTTCACTTGTGGAATAATCTCTTCAATATAAGTACTTTTTTTTTCGAATAATAATCAATTAATTATGCTCTGTTTATTTCAGCATTAATGTTTTTTGGAAAACTAATCATTTTCCATAGAACATTTTTTGGAAAACTATCTCATTTTTTTAGAAAACTATCTCATTGCAGTTATACCACTACAATTTTTGTGGCTCTGGAACTCTAAGCATCAATACCAAGTGAGCAGAAATACGCATAGTGGCAAGAAGTGCTTAAGTTTTACCATCCCACACCTTTGTAGCAAATAGCTTTCTTAGCTTCTTGTCATGATTGAGTATGGCACTTACATTATTAACCACCAAAATTATGCAATCGATATCCACTAGTAACAATGGCAAACCAATCATTCCATACTAAAATAATTTTTAGCCAACAAAAGGACTAAAAGTTGCTTCCAGATCTACATGCCCATGAAACAAAAGGGCTAAAAGTTGCAAACCAATACCCATTAAAATGATCTCAAAACCTACAAACTAGACGCCAAATAGTTAGATAAATACCAAAATGCCATATTGTCCAAATAGAAAAGCATAAATTCTAACAAAAATGCACCTACATAATCAAAATTGGCTTAAATAGTTGTCAAAGAAGTTTTGTAGCCATTGTCTACGAAGCTTGTCATTTTTCAACATGAATGACCTTGCTTGTTTTTCATCCCTATTCAAACGGTCAAATGCAGATGCAAGCATATTTTCTTTAAACCCATCAATCTTCATAACTTCTTCATAAAGACTACCAAAATTTAGCTGATTTTCATAAATCTTTTCTATTGAAGAAGCAACCTTACCAAGTTGTATGGACAAATCTTGGTAAACATCATCTTCAATCATAGTAGCATGACTTCGTTTCTTGTGAGACCTTGTTTCATTTGAGGCCACATATGAGGGATCAACTTGCTTCTTTTGGATATGTCATCAACATCAACATCAACAAGCAGAGGTGAGTCATCCAATGACTCACCTATATCACCTACTCCCTTGGAAAAACCTCCTGTAGCCATATCCTTACCCACAACCAAAGACATCTCACCAAAAATCTCAATTTTCTTGTTTAGAAATTGTGCATGATTTGGATGTGCCTATGTAAAGAAAGGAAAAGAAACAATTAAAAAAAAAAAAAAAAAAAAAAAAAAAAAAAAAAAAAAAAAAAAAAAAAAAAAAAAAAAAAAAGGAAAAGAGACAAAAACTAATATGAGAGCAATAAGAATAATGAAAAAAATTTAAACTTTACAATGATACAAACTAAAAAGTTTCTACCTATAAAATAAAAATAATAAAAGTTTCTTACCTTGACTTCTTCATCGTACACTGTCCTATCACAGTTGATCATTTTCAAATCATCATTCCATCCAAGCCTGCTTTTCTTATTACGAAGTAATGCAATTGTATTACAATTGGTTTTGAGTGTTTTAAAGCAATGTTCCACATGCTTTGGAGTACATTCAGTCATAAATTTCTCAATAATTGCTTCAGTTACTTTAGCATATTATGCATGTTTAAATGTGTTGGATTGCTTATTCCATGAAGAGCCTCATCTGCAAGTATCTTAAGTAATAAATTCTGCATTGGTTGTAACCACCTGAAGTTGGTCTTGGTGTCCTTGACATTCTGAGTATCCTTTTTATTTCCCATTACAATTCTATTACAATGATATTTACAAGAAAAATGAGACAAAATGAAAGAAGAATATAAATAATATTCAATACAAAATATGAACGGGGGTGTCCATGACAAACAAAAATAATTGTAACATAAAGTCTTGATAATATGAAACCAAAAAAATTCATTAAACAACCCACTAATATAAACAGTATGAAATCACTCCATAGCATTATAATCCTCCCACATTTTACGACAAATATCGTCCCCTTTTTAAACCTATTCTCTATTTTCTTCTTGGACTTCCCTTTGTGATTGTTGGACTCTTCTACTTGTACTGTCATCTGCAAGTGGACTACCACAAAGCCCATTGCTTATAATTGAGTCTAAATGGTTAACTCCTATTATATTATTGTGAATTATGCAACAAGCTAAGACTACATCCACTTGTGTTGGGAATGACCAAAAAGATTTTTCATTTAACACACGAAAACGTTTCTTCAAAACCCCAAAACAATGCTCAATGCTAGTGCGTAAAGAAGAATGGTGAAGATTGAATAATTCTTTGTCATTTCTTGGTGGGTTATCATTAAACTCTTTCAAATGGTAACGAACACCACGATAAGGGGATATAATTCCTTTCCGAACTCCATAACCAGCATCACCAAGATAATATTTACCTACACGTTCATAGTCAAAAGGAAAAGAAATCACTCCAAAAGCTATTATCCATAATAAAATCATTTTCTATTCCTATAATACCTTCAGGAATTTTTAATCCCCTTGGCCTAGAGAGTGTGTCATTTAAGACACGTGAATCATGTGCACTTCCTTCCCAACCAGCTAATACATAAGTGAATTTTAAGTCGAAGGTCGCAGCAACAAGGACATTTTGTGTTGTTCCATCCTTTCAGCCGCGAAACCTTCCTTGTATTTGAATTGGAATAGATGCACGAACATGAGTTCCATCAATAGCTTCCACACAATCCTAATTACGACCAATATAAGTTACATTTATCTTATATCTTTATATGTATATATAAAAAAGAGGAAAATGAAAGCCTTTGGAATTTACCTTGAAATAGAAGTTAAACCTGTTGCTATTTCTTATCTCCAAGGGTGTATCTTTGTTAGGCTCTCTAATCATGTCTTTGTATAATTGCAAAACTGCTCTAAGGACATGCCTAAAGTATCGGTACACTGTCTCAACTGATCTATAAAACCTCCCACCAACAACTCAAAACCTCACATCATGCCCAATAGTGTGTAAAAATTAACACTTGTTCTTTAATGGACATATGAATGATCTCTTGAAGTAGATTATTCTCGCTCAAAATTTTACATAGCTTATAAAAAGCAATGGGACTCATCCTTATATGATGGAGACAACGCATATCACCTCTACAAAGAATATCATTCATATATGTCTCTCTTTCATACTCTCGATTGACATGAGGTTCTCTAGGCATATCTCTCCTAGATCTTAGTCCTTTCAAAAGAATAACACCCAAAGCAATAACAGATGTAGCTGCCCCCATTATGGTAGCAGGCAGTGATGGGTTATCCATGTATATTTCCAAAATAATAATAATAATAATAATAATAATAATAATGAGTATGAATTAAAAGTGTACTTAAAGAAAGCATTCATATATACAGGTACCTAAAGAAAACACTTCATAAAAAAATGACCACTTTAAGTTTGATGAGACTAAACTATAAGGTAACAACATCATCACTCCATAAGTTTGATTAGACTATGCTATTTCAGATATAGCTTTATCTAGCAAACTAATTCTGCTAGTGATGTTCTACCTGAGATACTAAACAAGTATTACCTTAATTTGACATGCCCAAGTCAGTTCACTCCTCAATTTCCAATTGGAAAATGAGGAACTTTCTTAATACAAGAAGGACAACCAAAAAAAAAAAAAAAACAACTCTTTAATAATTTTAATTCCCTAGACATTGAGAGAGGATTCTAATATTACTAATAGAGCATTACACAATCTGCATAATTCACAGTGATAAAAAATAAAAGCAAGCTCAAAATTCTGCAGTAGTCCAAACTGGAATCCATCAAACCGAGAAGAATAAAATCAAGTATACTAAAACACACACAAACAAGAACCAGCCATGCAAATCTTAGGAGACTAAATGAATAGAGTAGGCAGAACAACAAATTGTATCATGGAAAACAATAATAACAATAATTAGAACTATGGATGTCTAAGCATGCCCACATGCTTGACTGTCAAAATCATCATACACAAACATCAAAAACCATATAAAACACCTAAACTATAGTCTAGTTGTTCTCATACAAATTTTCAACTCAAACTACCCCCCACCCCACAACAAATGCCGAAGGTTATAAAATTTAATATTAAAAAATGCCGAACATGGGAATACTGTAATTGAAATCAAGAAACTAATAAAAACATGAAATTGCTATATATATCGTTAGCGACACAGAAAGCAAACTATAAAATTGGGGTTTTTGTAGAGAAGAATGAAATATTACCAATGCAAGGAAGATTTGTTGACTGTGAGAGACAAATAGAGAGAGATCTGTGAAAACTGAAAAGAAGAGAGACCAGAGGGGGAGAGACAGTGAGAATATGAGAGGAGAGAAAAAGCAAAGAGAGGGGAGAAAACTGAGAGCTTACTGTGAGACTGTGAGATAGAGTAGGCACCAAAATAAGTTATTTCCCGCGGCTACAAAGGGTAAAGAAAGTGATAATATTTATAGGAGATGTGATGCATGAGAGAGAGATTGTTTTCCAAAAAAAAAAAATTGGAAAACATCCCATAGAAAATAAGCCTTGTTTTTATTAGGGGTTTTCGTTGACTAAAGATAGTTTTTCGTTGACTATTTTTTTTTTTATGCTACTAAATACTAGAAAATATGGAAAACTATCTATATAGATAGTTTTCCAGTGAAACAAATAGAGCGTAACCGAACTCCCACCTTCTTCACTGGTAATGTAAGTGCATCCAACTTGCTCACCATCGAGTCAAATTCAATAACCGAACTCCCACCTTCTTTAATGGCCTCAAGTGTGACCCCACACAACTCAGCTGCTCGTTTACACTCGACTTACTCCTGACTCACCAAATCAACTAAAACTCGTGACAACTTGTCTGGGTCAGGCACAAATTTTCTACCTTCACCGACCCTTATTGTCACTTTTAACTCGTCCACCAATAAACTATCATTCATAAATTGGTCAGCTCCCAATGGCCACATTAGTACTGGCACCCTAGCTACAATTCCCTCAAGGACCGAGTTCCATCCACAGTGAGTCAGAAATGTGCCCACGGCTTGATTACTCAGTATCAAAACCTGTGGGGCCCACCCTTTAATAACAAGGCCTCTCCCAACCATAAGGCAGCTTCACTCCTCTGGCATCTTCTTCTGAGAAAAACATGTCCTTGTCCATTTGTCTTTGCTTCAAGGGAGGTATTCTGTGGACGCTGTTCACCGGCCTCTGATATGATTTCTTGAAGGATTTGAACCACCCACCTATGGATGGCTCGCTTGTGATCTTTTTTATCTCCCCGATCACGCTTGGCGGACGTTGGGACGTGTGGTCCTCGTCCCTTGGTGAGGCTTCGTGCTTGTCCTTTTTATCATCCCCGAACCTACTAGGTTCTCCCTTCTTCATAAACCTCTGTAGTTTCCCTTTTCGTATGAGTTCCTCTATTTGCTCCTTTAGGTCCCTACAATCCTCTGTGTAGTGGTTGTGATCCTTGTGGAAACTGTAATACTTCTTCTTGTCACGCACATTGGGTGACGAATGTAATGGCATTGGGCATTTAAGGTAGTGCTCATTTTTAATCTATGCTAAAATTTTGTCAACAAGCATAACTAGAGGAGTGAATTTTGCCGTCCGAGGAGCTTTTTCATCTTTCCTTTTACCCCCATCATTAGTCTGACGATCTGAACAACCTACCTATGGATGGCCCGCCTGTGATCGTTTTTATCTCCCCGATCACACTTGGCGGACATTGGGATGTGTGGTCCTCGTCCCTTGGTGAGGCTTTGCGCTTGTCCTTTTTATCATCCCTGGACCTACTAGGTTCTCCCTTCTTCATAAACCTCTGTAGTTTCCCTTTTCGTATGAGTTCCTCTATCTGCTCCTTCAGGTCCTTGCAATCCTCTGTGTAGTGGCCGTGATCCTTGTGGAAACTACAATACTTCTTCTTATCACGCACGTTGGGTGACGAATGTAATGGCCTTGGCCATTTGGGGTAGTGCTCATCTTTAATCTGTGCCAAAATTTTGTCAACATGCATAACTAGAGGAGTGAATTTTACCGTCCGAGGAGCTTTTTTGTCTTTCCTTTTACCCCCATCATTAGTTTGACGATCTGAGCGCTCCCTTTTTCATCCTCTCTAGTCATCTTCCTTCCTTTTTCACTGATCTTCTCTACGTCTTTTATCACGGCTAAGGCGTTTTTAGCGTTTATGTACTTCTATGCCTTCAGAAGCATCACTGCCATCATCTTTGGAGGATTCTTCGTGAGTGAGACCATGAACTCCCTGGATTTCAATCTAGCTTTAAAGGTTGTTAACTGCACCTTATCATCAGCTTCGTCTACCTCTAAAATTTCTCAAGTGAAACGCTTCACGTATAACCTCAGGGTCTCTTTCTCTCCTTGTCTGATGGTGAGTAAGTGGTCTACTGGCCTCCTCGGGTGCTGTCCTCCAATGAAGTAGCGTAAAAAGGAATTGACCAACTGCTCAAAGTTGTCGATGGACGATGTTGGTAACTTCGTGAACCATTCCCTTGCAACTCCTTTAAGAATGGTGGGGAAAGAACGGCATAGTATTTCATCAGGAGACTGTTGAAGGCCTAGTGTCATCTTGAAAGTGTTAAGGTGGTTCAGAGGGTCCTTAAGTCCATCAAACGGTTCAAGCTAAGGCAGGCGAAATTTTGACGGTATTGGACACTCCAAGATTGCCACCGTAAAAGGTGAATCCGTCATCCTAACCATTTTATCCTAGCTTCGATCTGTTTTCCCTTTAATGGCGTTTCTTAGCTCGTCCATCTCCTTTTTCATTTCCCGGAGAAGATTCGAGTTTGGTCCATCTAAAATAGCTAGTCTTCGACAATCGCTCCTTCTATGACTATCTCCCTTGTCTTCTTGATTGGTCTTAAACCGGTTCTCCTATTGTTGAAGCTGCAGCCTCATCTCCTGGTTCTATCTAGTGAGTTCTTCCACGCTAGCTACAAGTGTTTGGATTTGCAGGGCTAATGTTGCAGAATCTTGGTTGGACTCCATCTGAATTTGGAAATTGACTGGAACTACGCTTTCAAACCTAAGTGTGAAAATGTCGTCCCCATAAACAGCTCCAAACTAATGATGCGTATATTGTCAGTCCTGTAGGTTCATCCAGATGGAGCCGAATCCTCGTCACTAGTCCTGCAAACATAGGACAAAGGCTCTCCTAAGGTGATCACCGATGTGGTGCTTGCCACAACGTCTCTGATGCCAAAGTTAGTATAAAAGCTTTTTGAAAGAAATAAGAAAGTTCTAAATATTAGAAATATCTGTGTAAGAGTATTTTTGGGTGAATCTATGTACCTTTTTTTGTCTCTGATGGGTGTGTATATATGGATTCATAGTTTCTAGCTATTGGGGCTTTAATTGTGGCTTTAGTGCTCTTTCTATAATGCCTCAGGGCTTATTAATGTTGGTTTTGAAGAGCCTCCAACGGTCTGCCAACTAATTGGTAACTATCCGAGGCATTGAATCTTCTTATTAATGACTTGCCTACCTTCGTCCATGTTGTGCCAAGGTGGACAAGTATATTTGATGAGATCGTCCAAGAAAAGAGAGTTCGTCGGTCCCATCAAGAACCATTGTAAATTTGCAATGGTATTGTAGCAGTATTACAAAACAAAATAATAATTTTTTATTCTCCCCTATATATATGCCACTTTCTCTCTCTTCACCTTGTCTCATCTTCTCTCTCTCTCTCTCTCTCTCTCTCTCTCCAGAACATTCTCAGTCTCATCTCTCTCAACAATGGTTCATTTTTTCTGACATGGTCGTGGGTCCCACGGAGTGGGTTGAGATGGTGGTTCATGAGTTTTGATCGGCGTGGTTCGTAGGTGACCCACAGAGACCTAGGTTTTGAGCAAAAGTAGAAATGGGAAAACCTGATAAAGATTTGGGTATTTCACTAGAGAAGCGGTTACTGGAGACGTTGAAGTCCTGCAGATTCGAGAGGTGGGTCAAACTGTTGACCAATACTAGAACCTCACTGGAAAAAATTATTGTACAACAAATCAAGACGGTACAGTAGGAAAAGAGTCGGCATTGACCGTGGTAACTCATCGGAGAAGTCGTTGTGAGGCTTTTGCATAGCGTGGTTCATGGGTTTTGATCGAGCAGTGAAGATCGGGTGGGTCGTGACTAGGTTGGTTTGGATTCGAATTGGTTGGTTTGGTGGTGGTGTGGTGATTGATGATGGTGGAGTCGAGGAGGTGGGGGTTGCCGTGGGTGGTGAAGGGGTGGATTTACTAGTATGGGTCTGGGTTTGCTTTCATGGGTCTAGGTTTGGGTTTGTTGTGGGTCTAGGTCTAGGTTTTCTGCCGCGGGTTGTGGGGATCGTGGGTTGCTTTTTTTTTTCTTTTTTTTTGGTGTTGATGGTTGGAGAGGGTGGTGTTGATGGTCTGTATTTATTTTATTTTATTTTATTTTGGTGTTAAGGTAGATTATGGGTTGTTGGTGGTGGTGGTGTCAGGTGTGTGTAGTGCAGCGGTGGTGGGCTTGTGGTGATGGTGGTTTTAGTAAATTTGTGGTTATTCTTGGATAGAAAGAATGAGAGAGAAAGAATAAATAATGTGTTGTATAGTGAATAATGGTGATTTTGGGATATATTATTTTATCGTGTAGAAATATTATTTTAATGAGTAGAATAGGAAAATAAAAGTTGGGATGTTGGGAGTGCTGTAAATTGATATGGTATAAATGATAAAATAGATTTTGAAATGGTAAAATAGAATAGTGTGATGATTTCATATGCGAATGCTCTTAGTGTTTCAGATTGTATTGGAATGGAGGTTATTCCACCATAGTTTTATTCTATACTTGACTAATATAATGGACTTTTCTTAATAAAATCTTTTTATCTTTTTTTCTACAAAAGAAAAAAAAAAGTATTATTACACTTATTCCAAACTCTTACAGGAAAGCTTTACATACATTATTCATACTTTATAATATGACACTTTTAGCTCTTAGTTCAATTGGTAAAATTTCTGATAGTTGAATAAGAGACAAGGTTCAATTCCCGCATATGCCAAAAACCGATTAATGTCTTAATTTCATGGTAAGCATGTCCATGATAAACATGTTTAAACTCGACACTACAAAGTGAGGTAAGTTTTGTAGGACAATCCTTGGGCCCGTGAGATGTGAATAAAAGGGATCCAGTATATCTAAACAAGCTGTAAGATTGGTGAATGGTGACTAGAGCTGGATTACAAGATTACTTACCAAGAGCTACTTGGACATTAGAAAACCACTTGGAAGGATCCCTTCTTTTGTTTCTAAGGTGAAGGTTGTTAAATGCTCCCAAAAGTTTAAGATTATGATCTAATTACATGTGAGCTCAAACTTTCTTTTAATAGATGAGGCCCAACATGTAAGATTTTAAAAAGGAAGTAAAGTGGAGGAGAAAGTGATCAAACTTGGAATATCCTACTAAGGATGGTCATGGACCGGATTTGGGTCAGGTATACCCAAACTTGACCCAAAAATTTTATTTTTTACCTATGGATACCTAGACCTAACCCAAACCTAGTTTTTTGGTATTACAAAAAAAAAAAAAAATAGATAAGAGAAAAACCTGATTTTCCATCCAAAATACTCAATATATTCAATAAATTTTAACTTATTTATATTAGGATATTTTTAAATACATAATACAAGGAATTTAGAAAATCTAATAAAGGTAGCCCTAAGGGATTGGCTTAGTAGTTCTTAAGACCTCATGATATCCATGAGATTCTAGGACCACCCCAATGGGATTCCTCCTTGTAACAAGCATGTGGGATGGAAGAACTACATACACCCAAGGAAATAGTCAGATATTCGAAGAGGTCTAGACACTTTTATTTGTAAAAAAAAAGGGGGGGGGGGTAATCAAGGTGGTGGCAACTTTTATTTTTCTGTATGTAAAAAAACCAATAATCCTTTTAACTCTATCAAAGGCATCAAGCTAAATGTCATGCTCCATCTTATAGGCTAGTGTACATGTATCAACCTCCGTTAATTAGCATAGGACTAGGGACCATAACTCAACCACCACCCACTCCACCTTCCTTATTTCTCTTCCTCCTAAATTAGAGATTCTAAAAATATAAAAAAGATTCATAAAAAATATTATTATTTATAATTGAGATTTTCAATTACATGTTTCAATTAAAATGATATAGAAAAAAATTAGACAATTCAATTGTTGCGGAAAATGTTTTGTTGGTAACATTACTTTTTTTTCCTATACCAAGTTGGCATCTTTCCTTGAATCAAATATGTACATGTTTTGTTTGACACAACAACTAGTTCCATTAAAACTTTAAATGGAAAGGAAATTTAAAAATAATATTGACTTAGTTTAAAAGGTTGAGGACTTCAGAGTCCTCGTTAACAAAATTAATAGTTTAAGAATCAAATTAATAAGTTTTGTGCACAAATATTTTGAAGACCAAATCAATAATTTAATACAAAAGGGGTACATTCTCAAAGTATCGAGTAAAGCTCAATCTAGTTACTCAACTATATTAATTTAATCAATTTAATTTTTCAACTTTCAAAATCAAGTAAATATCATCCTCAAGTCTTCTTTTCATTTAATTTATAATAAAAATAGTAGTTGAAATTAACTTTATTTTGAAATTTTCACACTTTTTATAATAATCTTTTAACGTGTTCTCCAATTTCCACATCAATTAATTTTGTTGAAGTTTTAAATTAATTTAATTAAAATTTAATGGGACATGAGATTAAATTAAGAAATTAACTTTATTTTAAAAAAATGAATTAGCAAATTAACATTACCAATTTTGATAAGAGAAATTAAATAAAAATTCTTAAAGTATATACCTATTTTAGATTAGGTCCCATTTTTTTAGTCATAAATTAATGATTTTTTTTTTTAAAATACAAAGTCTCTATTAATCTCCGTTATTTATTTTCATTATTTTAGACAGTAATGAAACAAAACAAAAACAAAAAAAAACAAAAAACAAAAAAAAAAGAGAAAAAAAGAAGAGAAATTATCAATTAAATTTGGTATTCCATTTAAGACTTATTGGAATCAATTTTGTAGTGATTTGAATAGAGAGAGTAAAGAGACAAGATTTTGTTTAAAGAGAGAAAAATATGCTTAAAATGATAAGAAAGTGATTGTTAAAAAATTGAAAATAGTTTCTTAAGTGAAACACAAAGTTTTTTTTTTAACGATTTCTCTTCTTCTTTTTTCTCTTTATTTTATTATTACTCAAACTAAAAAAAAGAAGAAAAAAAAAAAGATAGATAATAATTTCAAATTAAAAATTTAAATTATAAGCCTTTTTTTTTAGAGAGTAAAAAAAAAAAAAAAAAAAAAAAAAAAGAAATTATTTAAGCTTTTTTTTTTTTGAGAAACCAGAATGATATTTATTGAAAAAACTATCTTGCCAAATTGGCTACATCTTGTTGAACAATATTGAATAATGGTTCGGGAACTCCCTCCATCCAAACTACATAGCTTGAGACATTAATAGAATATCTTGCTAGACTATGTGCTAATCTATTGCCATCTCTTCTACAATGAGAGTATAGCAATTTTGCATAATGACTAGAGAAAACCGTGGCATCATGAATCAAAGGCTCCACTGAAGCAATTGAATGTCCACCTTTGAAAGAGTTTATAAGCTGCTCTGAGTCACCTTCAAGGACAGCCTCCGTTATACCTATTTCCTCACCAAACTCCAGTGCCCGGGCAGCAGCTACTGCTTCAATCTCAATAGGCTGTAGAGCAGGTGCAACGGTTTGAGCAAGAGAGGCCATAACAGCTCCTGTGTGATCACGAATAACCACCCCAATCCCGCTCCTATTTTCCTGCTTGAAAATTGCGCCGTCGAAGTTTATTTTGAAGCTTCCGGCATCAGGTGGTTTCCATTTCACTCTCTGTCGAGGTAAGGGCGCTAGTTTAGCTGGGATTGTAGCCGTGAATTCCTCCAGTTTTTCCTTCGCCTGGGCTTCAATCATGTCCGATGGGCAGCAAGGTTTGTTGAGCCTAATCTGATTCCATTGATTCCATAAGCACCACGTCACCATTGCAAAGAGCTCCGGATTGCCACTGTTTTGAAGTATCCATGATAATAGCTCCTTAAAGTTGACGGGGCTTATATTGTTGCAGCCATTCCACTCTGATGATGTCCAGGCAGACCTGTTCTTACTGCAAGACCACAGAGCATGTAACGTGGTTTCATCCTCCATCATACAACGCCCGCATCTGCCATTTTCCAGAATGTGTCTTCGCTGCAAATTTTCTTTTGTTGGGACTGCCTCACGGCTTGCTCTCCACAGGAAATTTTTAATCTTATTTGGGACTCGCAAATCCCAAATGCTGCGCCAGAAAATTCTGTCCTCTGCCATTGCTTCTGTTGCCCCTGAAACATCATTTTCATGCTGTAAAAATCTGTAACCAGATTTACAATTATACTTCCCTGTTTGAATCCATGGCCAAAACACCTTATCTTCAGTGGGGAATCTTGAGAGCGGGATTGATTTAATGATGGCAGCTTCCCCCGGAGCAAAAAGACCATCGATCACATCATCATCCCAAGTCCTTGAATCTTCCTTAATGAGTTTGTCGACTGTAGCTTCCTCCCAACCTTCAAGAACGGGTGATAAAATTCTCGCCGGTGGTTTAGATGGAAGCCAAACATGATGCCACACCTTCACTTTTTGCCCATCGCCTATTCTCCAACATGCACCCCTTTTGATCACGTCTCTCCCTTGGAGTATGCTTTTCCAAGCATAAGAACCTTGGCTAGATTCTAGCGCCTCCATGATAGTACAATTTGGGAAGAAACGAGGTTTGAAAACCTTGTAGAACAGGGAAGTTTTATCCTCCAATAACCTCCAAGCTTGTTTGGCCAAGAGGGAGTCATTGTGTAGGGCTAAATCCCGAAAACCCATACCCCCTTCCTTTTTGTCTTTTTTCATCTCATCCCATTTTAGCCAATGAACCTTCCTCTTCTCCCCTCGTTGTCCCCACCAAAACTTCCTAACCATCACCTCAATTTCATTGCACAACCCCAACGGTAATTTGAAGCGACCCATTGCATATGTAGGTATGGCTTGGATGACCGCCTTAATAAGCACCTCCCTTCCGGCTTGGGAAAGGAGTTTTCCTTCCCATCCTTGCAACTTCCTCCACACTCTCTCCTTGATATAATTAAAGCTTGCTTTTTTTCCCCTTCCAGTCAAAGATGGCAGCCCCAAGTATTTTTCATAGTGATGGATTTCACGTACTCCCAAAATGCCTTTGATGATTTGGCGGTTTGCTTCTGTAACTGCTTTGCTGAAGAATAAAGTTGTTTTCTCCCTGTTTAATTTTTGGCCAGAGACTTCTTCATATGTTGATAGCAACTCCAAAACTTTACTGCATTCTTCGGAATTGGCCCTACAAAAGAGAAGGCTATCATCTGCAAAAAATAAATGGGTTAGTTTGGGTCCTCTTTTGCACAAACTGAATCCGTGGATGTCACCATCATTTACTGCTTTATTTATCAGGCCATGAAGGCCCTCAGTGCAAAGGAGGAATAGAAAAGGAGAGAGAGGATCTCCTTGTCTAAGCCCTCTTGAGGGGTGAATCATACCCTTTGGTTCTCCGTTTACAAGTATAGAGTAGGTGACTGATCGCACACACACCATAATAAGCCCAATCCACCTTTCTGAAAATCCCATTTTCCTCATCACATTTTCTAAGAACACCCACTCAACCCTATCATAGGCTTTACTCATGTCAAGCTTCAAAGCCATAAAACCTGATGCACTAGAATTATAATTTTTCATGAAATGTAAAGTTTTGAAGGCAATAAGGATATTATCTGATATGAGGCGGCCTTTGGCAAAAGCAGATTGGTTTTCATTGATAACTGAATTGAGGAATTTTTTTAGTCTATTGGCAAGGACTTTTGCAAAAATTTTGTAGAGCACATTGCATAAACTAATAGGGCAATAATCTGACACTAAGCTTGGGTTTTTCTTTTTTGGGATTAGAGTAATAAAAGTATGATTCAGTGGATGTGGGATAGTACCTGAGTTTAACCAGGAAAGTATCGAGTGAGTAACATCACCTTCTATCATAGGCCAAAAATGCTGAAAAAACAAGGGAGGCATTCCATCAGGTCCTGGTGCCTTCATAGGTGCCATTTGTTTCAATGCTTGGAGTACTTCCCATTCTTCAAAAGTGCTAGTCAATTCACTATTCATATCATCAGTGATCACTTGAGGAATGTGGCTTAGAGCTTCATGTTGAGTGGGCGGGTTTGAGGTAGTGAACAAGTCACTGTAGTAGTGAATGAGGATACTAGCAACTTCAGTCGGTCCTTCCTTCCAAACTCCATGGCTATCATTCAACCCCAATATCACATTTTTCCTATACCTATGAGAGGCTCGACTATGGAAAAATTTAGTATTTCCATCTCCATTTTTTAGCCAAAGAATTCGAGAGCGCTGATTCCATATCCTTGTTTCCCGATCCAACAACTCATTTATCTCTCTTTGCAACTCTTTGATCCGTACATTGCTTCCAGTTCTCAATGCCACTGCTTCCTCTTCTACTAGCATATCCCTCTTCTTTTTTAGCTCCCTCCTCACATTCCCAAATACATTGTAATTCCACCATGACAAGTCTTTGCCACAATTTTCTATTTTTCCAAGGATTTCCTTATTAGGATCTAATGATACACATGACCTCCATGCTGCTTCAACCACCTCCCCACACCTACTATCAGCTAGCCACATCTCCTCAAACCTAAAAGGTTTTTTATAGGATGGAATTTCAATTCCTGAAGGGTTGATAAACAATGGACAGTGATCTGAGGAAAGACAGGGTAAATGATGAACTTTAGTGCCTGGAAACTGCAAGAACCACGGATTAGTTGCTAATCCACGGTCTAATCTCTCCCAAATCGAATGTCCATCATTGAAGTGTTTTGCCCAAGTGAAATTTGGGCCTATGAAACCCAAATCCATAAAACTGCACTCATCGATAACATCCCGGAAAGCTTGCATTTGACTATTTTCACGACATGCACCTCCTCTCTTTTCTTCCTGCCTTGTAATTTCATTGAAGTCCCCTGCACACAACCAAGGAATGTGCGGCTTATCATTTAGGGCTCGTAGCTTTGTCCATGCCTCATGCCTTCTATGTGTCACTGGTTCGCCATAGAAACCCGTGAACCGCCATTCTTGAGGAGTGTTCTTCTCAACAATTACATCGATATAATACTTTGATGAGTCTTCCACTGAGATTTGAATGTCTTCCTTCCACAACAAAACCAAACCACCACCTCTTTGGCCACTAGGAACTGACCATTTATTTCTGAAACTAAAATTTCGTAACACTTCAGCTAGCCTTGCATCGTCTGTCCATGTCTCGGCTAAAAACACAACAGTAGGATCTTTTGCCCGAATGTAATCTCCAAGCTCTCTCACTGTACGTGGGTTCCCAAGCCCACGACAGTTCCAAACTAAGAGATTCATTGTGTAGGGCGGGGCTGAGCATCAGCCTCTGCCAACTTTGAAGAAATAATCTCAATAGAAACCGCACGTTTTTTGCTTGGTAAACCATTGGGATTGGATAGTTCCTTATACACTCTTTTGCTTGATAGCATCGATTCAATAGTACTGGATTTTCCGATCAGCTTGCTGGGACCATCTGTTCTGTTCAACCTCTTCCATGTCCCTTGTTGCCGTGGGGATGGAATAGTCTGTGCTTCAGTAGTTGCTGCACGTGGGTTTGCATGAGAGACACCCTCTAGGACTTGAGAAACCCTAGCCGCCTCCTTTGCATCCTCACTAGTCACGTGCACATTGATTGGAGCTTCAGCATTCAAAGAATCGGTTACTGTAATAAGTCCGGTCTTTATTTTAGACAGCCCCTCATCAATTTCAGCAATCTCAGAAAGGAAAGTTTCCTTTTGCGTTGATTTCCTTGATTTCATGGCTTTGTCCGGGTCATTATTGGAAGGGAGTAATTGCGGATTAAATCCTGGTGGGCTGGCAGTCCGTTCCCCTACAGGTGGCTCATCATTCTTCTCTACAGCATCTACCTCTCTCTCTAATTTATTCTCCAACGGACCATCCTGAAGATTGGACTGCTCAAAAACCGTTGGAGAGTTAAGTGCATCAGTTGTAACCGACCTACTTAAATGGTCCATTGATGATTCCACATTGCAATGGTCCACGTCAGCTGGTGGTGATTGAGCTGCCGAGGACATCCTGGACTTTGCCGGAGCTTGCCTTGACTGAACCGGAGCTGTTTGAGTAGTCGTGCTTCCTTTCTTATTGTGAAAAATTCCGGGCACTGAGATTACGTTTTTTTGTACTCGACGTACAGGTGGAGCACGAAGCCAAGGACCAAATTTCTGTTCTTCAACTTTTAGGGAGCCTTCACTATCAAGCCACACCTCACAATCCCTATCATCATGGTTAAGACAGCCGCACCAATAGCAAATATTAGGTAGGCGCTCATATTTGAAAGAGACCCACTTTTCTCTGCCTTGTCCAACTGATACCATTCTTCCTCAACTTAGTGGACGAGTGATATCCACGTTGACTCTTACCCTCATAAAACTTCCCCCATTCATCTCCGTCTCAGACTTCCGGACAACCGTGCCCACAGTACTACAAATCCCTTCCGCCACCTTTGGGTTCATGAACCGCACTGGGATGTCATGTACTTGCACCCAAAACGTAGTACTGTTAAATTTTAAATCTTCAATTGGATCATCCTTGTCGTAACGTTGCAACACCAAAAGGTGCTTATCAAAGCTCCAAGGTTCATTTGAAAGAATGGATTCTACTTCATGTTTGTTATCAAATGTGAAGAGGACTATGTGGTTGCCCATATTTTTGACTTTGAAGTCATTCCTGGATCTCCACAATGGCATAAAAGTCGAAGCTATAGCTTCCATATTCAAAGCCCTTCTTGTATAGAATTTACCAGCAATGATGAATTCTGGCGTAGCCAATTCCTCCTCAAGGTTGAAAGTTGGCCCTTCTGTGTCCGAAATTGACAAACCTTTACAATGGTTTGCAAGATCCCCCATGAATTCACTGTTTCCCTAACCCCGAAAGAAAAAAAAACCACTGGCCTTAAGGATAAACTTGTTACCCAAAGGGACAAAAGCACCTACACGTAGGGACACAATTCTACAGCCTAGGAAAAGTTCACAGAGAAACTTTTGCTAGTCAGAGAAACCAAAAGCAATAATACTTTCTAATTTAATAACTAATGGTAATTCTCATAGACATGGACTTGAAAGAAACTAATTTGCACCAAATGATTTGCTTAAACCACCGGTCCACCAATAAAAACAAAAAACAAAAAACAAAAAACAAAAACAAAACAAAACTTAGGAGTAATTTCATAGGTCTTTTAACGTAATTTCCTAAGTCGATAACATATAGGATGTTGATACCGACTCCAGGTTTTTCAGTACCCACAATAAATTTGTAACCCCGGCCGAGTGGCGAGGCTCAGCAACTCCGTCTCCAATGGCGGCGACTGAGTCCCCAAACAAGCGCTGCAAAACCCTATCCCCCACCTCAACCTCGAAATCGAAAATCCAAGACGACGACGAGGAGGACCCATATAATCATCACCACCAAGAAGAGCAACAACAATGGACGGCCAATTCAGCTTCACCGTGTATGATCTGCTTATCCGACGGTGGAGAATCGATCAGAGGCAAAATCGATTGCTGCGACCATTACTTCTGCTTCCTCTGCATCATGGAGTGGTCCAAGGTCGAGTCCCGCTGCCCCATATGCAAGCGCAGGTTCAGTACCATTCAAAGGCTCTTCAAGGACGCTGTCCAACGCGTTGTCAAGGTCCCAGTTCGTGACCAGGTCTGCCCACTTTTCTCTTTCTTTTTGTTTATGCCTTTTGATTTTGAAACCCATTCATTGTTTATACAAACTACACAAAACCCAATTGTGTACTCACACTAATTCACACAAAAGACTTTTTTTTTTTTTTTCTTTCAATTATTACAATCTCCTAATAGGAATTATTGCACCTTGTTATTGTTTAATGTGGGATTCCAAAACTAACACATTGGTCCCTGAACTTTAGGCTTTTACCCGAAACCCGAAGTTTAAAGTGATCACTTTTAGTCCAGAAAAACTTTAAGATATCAATTTTAGTGCTTGATGTGTCTATTGGAGTGATGACGTGTCAGTTTTTTAGTTTGGCCAATTCATATAAGGGGCTAAAACTGATCACTCTAAAATACTTTATCAAATATCATATTTTTACGGTAATTTTTCCCACAAATTTACATTCCACACTGCTAGTTAACATAATAGCTACTTTATCACAATCACAAGCTTGTAACACATGAAAGGAGTAGATAGTATCCAAAATCCATAGAATATAATTGGATCTACTCCTTTACTAAATTAATATAACTACCATTATCTATTGCAACAATCACCGCATTCATAGAATTATGACTTGAAATTTTGTAATTCAGCTCTCAACTTCCTCCACTAAATACTATATATGCTCTAACTTATGATAGAATGGCATTCCACATATTAGTATCTTCCTTGGTCGAAATTTCAATCTTGACTTCTCTCAATCAAAAGTTTTTACATGATACATATTCCCTCAACTTAGATTTGGATTGCACTAAAAATGTCCGAAATTTCAAATTATTTTTTGGCTTCTTAAACATCTTTATCTTTAAAAGAACTGTTGCATTCTTGAGTGTCTCTTTGCTAACCAACATTATAGTCACCAAGGTATATTATGAAAGAAGCAGTGAGGTTAAAAGTCATAATATTATCATACTTACTCAAACATATATTATTCACTGTTTTCATCCAAGCTTTTTTGAACCATAATCAGATAGAAAGGCTAGCTCCTTTAGCCCTCCAAACCACATCCTTATCGGTCCTTGTTACACCAAGATATCTTTAACAGTGTTTCACTCTTAAGGAACAAAATTATCTTCCCCATGAAAGGGTTCATTCTTGAACATTGTGCTTGTTATATTTAAGGTCTTCTCCAACCCTATTTCTAATCCTAATAAACCTAGCTTTGCTATCAAGTTGTAAAAAAGAAAAAGATATTATGCACTAAACAAAAAAGTTACTGTGCGTTTGGCATTGATTATTTTTGCCAGTTTATTTTACTATTTAGCTTTTTTTGCTATTATTCATGGGTCTCATTGCACTTTTTGGTACTATTCATCCCATTGTACTATTTCAGCTAACTTTTACCTTTATCTACAGTACTTTTAGGAAAAAGTTTTAAGTTTCAACTAAATAAGTTGTTCCCAAATGAACACTTAAATGGTTTCATCGGTAAAAATCACAAACTTAAGACTCTTAAACCTAAAACCCCAATACCCCAATGGCACACTAACACACCATACAAAACTTTGTCTTCTAACACTCACATCCAAAACAAAGGCTATTTACCATTTTATTTATTGGAACAATCAAATCTCCCTAATCAACGTGGGATTTTCACTCTTAATAGGAATAATTGCATCTCATCACTTTTATTAATTTGTGATTATGTTGGTTTGACATTACTATTAATCTCTATATTGATTATGCCAAAAGACATTTTAAAAAACTAAGAAAAGTAAAGAAGATGTGCTCTAATTGATTGTAATTGGGACATTTAAAAAAAAACTTATCCCTTGTCCTTAGGGTATGTTTGTGGAAGAGAAAACCTAATGAAGTGGACTTGAGAAATCAACACAGAATACTCTCTCTCTCTCTCTCTCTCTCTCTCTCTCTCAGTGTGTCTATGCATGTGCATGTGCATTTTGTGTTAAGATTCTCACAACCCAGTTAGTTTGGGTTTATCTTCATCATATACACTTGAACCATCCAGGGTTAGCATTTTTCCAACCTCAGTTACTGGTTCTTTTTTATTTTATGTAGAGAATTAGCTAAAATTCTATTAATTTTGGTTGAGATGACAGAAGCTTTGACACCTATTTGTTGTGTAACCAAATAATAATGGGATTATGCAAAATAGAAATAAAAAACAGAAAAGACAATTACAAAGGGAACACAAAGATTTACGTGATTCGGCCTTAGGCCTACATCCATGGGTGGCGTTGAGGAGAAAGTTTCACTAACAAAATAAGGATATTACAAAGGTAGCGTCAAGAAATTCTGTCCTACATCACAAAGACACTCCCACAAAACTGAAACCCCAAATACACCCTAAAAGCTCTCGTATCAAAAACATGTGATAAGAGAAACTTGGAATTTCTCTAAGAATCAATGCCACAGCTTAGCTCTATGTTGCGGCACAACTTAATTGACATAGCCAAAACAACCTTTTATTAGATGATGCTATAGTCTGCTAGCTCTTAGAGTTTTAGAGTAAAACCAAAAGTCGGCTAGGGTATTCTGATTAAGAGAAAATCAAAAACAAGGGTTCTAATAGGACTCGGTCAATTAATTGACCAAAGAAAAGCCACCTACATAACAATTTTGATTTCAAAACGCATATGAATTCTTAAATAGAAAAATTTAAGAACAGCATATAACCAAAATTACCAAATAACTATATCATATGTATTAATTGTATCATACTTCTAAAACTTCATATAGTTGTGTGCTTATTGGTATCTAATTGGGCCGTACCTATAATCTCCAGCCAAAAATAACTTTTAAAGACTATCAAATATGAGCCCATTGCTTTCTTTGATCTTGAGTGAGGGTGTGCTGACTTAATGTTGTGTGTGGCAAAATTGGAGGATTAGCTCTGCTTTGTTTTTTTTTTGCCAATTTTTACTTGGATATAAAACTTATCTGCACTCCAATCTAATATACCAACTTATGCGTCTGTTGCAGGTTTGCACTCCTTATGGAAACTCAACGTCTGGGCCTCTTGACCCTTATTCACAAATTCAATGTAATGTGTGCCATCAAATGACAGATGATAGTCTTCTATTACTTTGTGATCTTTGTGATTCAGCTTCTCATACATACTGTGTTGGCCTGGGTTTCACTGTACCTGAGGGAGATTGGTTTTGTCATGACTGCACTGTCTGTAGAAATGAACATATCATTAGGGAAATGGATGATGATAGTGACAATGAAACTGTATTGCCAACAGCTGAGGTACACGTTACCATCTTTGATATGGTACAAGACTCAAATAGCCGTATGGTCAACAGAACAGCTACAAGAATCGTTTCAAATACAAATCAACTGTCACCTTCTGTTGCCCCTGATAGGGGAAACAATGTTGCACAGGGAGTAAATGGGCCTGGGACAAGAAAATTTCAGAATGTTGCTGATAGAGCAACTCAATCAGGTCCAAGAACATTGCAACGTTGTCGAAATGTCCACAGTCGTATACGGGCACTTCGTCAAAATTGGAATGCCTTTCGTAATGGGTCGTTGAGCTTTTCCTCCAGTTCACTTAAATCTGGCAATGGAAGTTGTCAAAAACAGAAGACTAGTGCAGTATTGTATAACAGATCAGGTCAACAACATTTGTCGTCTTCGACAAGTAGTCAGCAATCAACAACTGAGGATGGTTCTGCTCAAAGTTCTGGGGACAACAGAGGCTCAGATGATATTGACAAAGCATGGAAAATGATGATTAGGGCAAAGTCAATGGAACTTGCTCATGAAAGGACAAGGTCTATTGATCAGGTCACAAAACTTCCTTCTAGCACAGGAAGAGCTTCAAAAGATGCTACTAGTATAAGTTCAAGTTTCCAGTTATTTAAACAACCACAATTTGGAGCTAAGGATCTAGGAAGAAGTACAAAGGAGAAGGAAAATAAATATTGTTCTATTGAAAAAGAAAAAGGAAAGTGTCAATTTCCCAAGTTGGAAAAGCAAAAGCAGAGTGTTACTACTAGTGAGACTGTAGAATCTAGTGAGGGTCTCAAAACTACTCATCTACCAGGATCTTTTAAATCTTCATTCTCTAGGTATGAATGGTCTAGTATTAAAGGTGATGTTTGTAATCAAAATGGATCAAGACTGTTACAGAAAAATATAAACGGAGCCTCATCAAATGTCCCTGATGAGCAAAATGGATCTTCTTCTTTGATGGATGTGGTTGGATCGATGTCAGGGGCTTCTGATCCATTTTATGCCAAACTAGAGCTCAGTACATCTTCTCCTGGTAAGGCAGATGCTCCTAAGGAAAGAGTTAGATTGGGAAAGGATTGTACCCAATGCAATGATAGAAAAGACAATGATGCCAAAAGTGAGATCCAATCTCTCGTCAAGCTGAACATGAAGATTCTAAGTAGAGACAAGAAATTAGGTATGATTATCTTTGAATTTATTCTTCTATCTATATATTTAATTATTTACTGTATATTTTATATTTTATTAATGGTAGAGTCAATAGGTGATTGTGAGGTTACTTTAATTTAAGTCTATTGTATCCTTATCTGAGGACATTGCTAAGTACTAAATGCACTGTATGGGTTTCATTTTAATGCATTCAGATCTTTTATAACTGATGAAGTGTGTTTTATTGGTCCTTGCAAAACTGAGTCTAGATTCTTCTTGAAGCATATTGTCATCTCTTTGGCATGGAATGTGCTGAATTTGGTATGCCTTATCATAATTAAACAACTGACCTACCCTTTCAGCATTGGCCCCCTGGCCAATGTAGTGCCCCTGACCTTAAGTATGAAAGAAAAGGAAAGAAATTAGGGGGTAATCAAACAACTGAATAAATAAAATTGTACTTTTTAGCTTGTTGGAAATTTTTTTGTGACCTTTCCAGATTCTGCTTGTAAATTTTAGAAATCATTATGGCCTTTCTGTACTTGCCTGTTTGTATGACGTCAGTTTCATTGGATTGGAACCACATTTTTGTCATTAGAAAAAGGACGTGTGAATCGAATACAAGAGATTTACTTGAAATTGTTTGCTTATGCAGGAGTTGATGCATTCAAGGAAATTGCAAGGCTTGCCACACATACCATCTTGGCTGCATGCGGTTTAGAGCACCGTAAGTCTGAGGTTCACTTCTTCCCAAGATCAGTGTGCAGCCACATGGAACATATTCAGCAGCTCCACAAGTCCACTTTAATGCCTAATTCTTGCCGAGAATGCTTTTGTACATTTGTAAAAGATGTTGTAGAATCCATTATGTTTGAGAAAGTAGGTTGTGTAAAATCTAGTTGAGATGTCTGCTGCTGAGATGTTCAAAACCTTTTTAAAAAAAATATTTTTATTATTATTTATTTTTAAAGGCGCTTCTCAAGTTGTTAACAGAGCTCCTTCCCACTTATGTAATGGGAACATTGAATTATTTATTTAAAATTCTAAAATAAATTGGAGCAGGTATATGAATTGAACTCGACAGCTCTTGTGTTCTTAAATCTTGTTCTTGAATTGGTCTTTTTTTTTTCTCTTTTGTTCGTTTTGTTTATCAATTATTTAGCATGTGGAGGCCAAGATTATCTTCTCGAAGAAGCACATGCACAACACTGTTTCCAAACATTTCTCTTATGGTTTTACATGGACATGTATAGGGGAAAGGCCCAACCATGATCTGATAAGAATTGTAACTTCTCCTATAGTTTTACATCCATACAATTTTCTAGCTTTCACTTCAAAAAAGAATTGAGGCTTTGAAATACTAAATAGAAATGCCAGCAATTGTATGGAAATTTGCTTTAGAATAGCTTGCAACTGGTGACAAACTCAAGAAGTTTCAAATTAATCACAATCAATATTACATAAAGCAGCTAAACGTGGTTCCAAAGGAATCTAGACATGATTGTGTTTGACATCTCTATAATATAAAATAAAATAAAATTAATTAATTTTATAAAAAAAACAATTTTTTCTTTTATTTTTTTTGTCTATAATTATGAGAGTTATTGATAGATTTTTTCCCGGTAAAGTCTATGAACCCATCTTTCATCCCATACTCATGGGAGAAGAAGTCAGTAACTCCAAGAACCACTGACAAAATCAAAGCACCCCGCAAAAAACAAGAATAGTTAGAGAGGAACTGAATATACTAGTCTGGCGTTAAATTTTGTAACTCTATTGAAAACAAAATGTACACACTACTCTCTTTCCTTGTCTCCTTTTACAGCTCTTTTTCTCACCACCATAACACACTATTTCTCCAAAACTCCAGACAGTCCACATGGAGAAGATATGGGAAAACAACAATATACTTGAAATAAAAGAAAGTAATTGATGTAGTCTATCTCATTTTCTTCACTAGGCTAATTACCGACGTAAATGAAACCTCTGTGACTAAGAATATCTACAGCTCAGGCTACTTGTACTAACTATAGAATATTTCTTAGAGGAAGTAACATTGTGGAACTTACAAATCCCCATCACCCACTATACCTAAAAACCTTTATTCTTCTTGGAAGATTTGTATGTTACATTAACAGGTAGTCAATCTGTCTCAAAACTGGCATGAAGTCCCAAGCCTCTGTCTCTGTATCTGCCCAGTGGAGCTGGACCTGTGGTTTGCAAAGGCAGGGTAAAGAAGTTCCTTGAACTTCTCAAGAAAAAGAATCCATTCCTCTTTGCTCATATCAGCAAGCTTCACAAAGCTTGTTGTGTTGGGCAGCTGCTCATTTGCACTACTTCTGATTCCAGACACAGTACCTGCTCCACTTTGGAGTCGATGGCTTCTTCCACCAACCAAGTCAGTTTTTTTCGGAGACTTGGAAGACTGTGGAGTAATTTGAAACAAATCCTGGTTTGGCCAGTCGGTGACATCTACTTCAATCTCTCCAAAATTCTCATCTAGCTTAGAGAGCGGGTAATGACCACTTGCACCTCTGGACCCTGAACAGAATAAACCTTTGTTCAAGAAATCCATTGACATTTGAGGGAAAAGGTCACCCTCCAGATCCTCAGTATCTATATCAAACATGTAATCTTCTCCACTTTTGGCCTCAAAGACTGACATATCACTGTTTGCTATCATCCTCTTTGCCTCAATGCATACGACCTCAAGCTCACTTGGCTGCTCCTCCTGCCGGCTAAACTCCCTGCTCATCATCTCACCAATCTCAGAAAGACACAGTCCGAAAGATGCTGCTTCCTTAAGGAATATTGTGCAGAGAACCAGGACCCGCAGGCAAGCCTCCCGAATCATGGGCAGCTCTTTCCGTAGCATGTCAGAATCACAAACTGGATCAAGGTTCTTAATATACTCTAGCTCGTCCTCAGAGAAAGGAATAGATGCTTGAGGCCAATGAATCCACTCAAAATATGGGTCCTCCAAGCTCTCTGGCAAGCAAAGGCCATGATCAATTGGAATGAGTTCCATCTGACACAACCCCCCAACCCTATTATGCTTTTGAACCAAAAGATTTCCCGCATGCCTGTCAGTGTTAAAGATCCTAACATCTAATATCCCTATTCTATGTACAGTGGCAACAGGAAAGCTTGAGGGTCCATGGTCACTGGCATCAAAATCGTGAGGAATGAATTGCTGGAGAGATGCAATCTTGCTAACATTTTTCCTACTCTGAAAGTTGTTTCCATTCACATCATCATTCACATTAAAGATTGAGTGTGTAACCTTTACAAGAACAGTTGGAGGTACATTGGCAAATTGATCATAATCCAAAAGGTAGGCTGCAACTTCTCGAAATCCTGTTTCCCCAACCCGCACTGAAGGTTTCAGGCCAGGTTGGCCAAGAGCTTTTCCGACAAATCCCTTTGGGTTGTTTGGTGCAAAAGGCTCCTCATCTGTAGGCTTAACAATGGCAACACACTCAGCTCTGCTATTTCTAAAATAATAAGCACCACCAAGCCCACCATGAACAGGGATTGGATCAACACCATTCTTGATCGCTTTCATAATGACCTTAACCAGTTCCTTAGTTCTAGCACAGTGACTTGAACACCCTAATATCTCAATAGGACCACTCTGATCTCGCTGTTGGAGATTTCTTCCAGTTGGTGAGAGACAAGGAGTTGATAAGCTTCTGTGCATGACATTCTTAGTTAGAAGAAGTTGGGAATCATTCTGAATGGCACTGAGGTCGTTCTTTAATATGACATCCCCAAATGTCAAAGATCTCTCATCAGTAGGAACATTGAGGGCAAGCTGCAACCTTCTTTTCACAGTATGGGCATTATCACTCCTATCCAGATCCATTCCCAAGACACAGCCAGTCTCAGTCTGCACAAAGACACGCCTTCTCCTCCTAGCAGGTGTTCCTCTAACGTTCCCATAGCACTCACAATTGCTTGAGCCACTAGAAACTGCAACAGCCATCTGAGTATGAACAAGACCATCCAACTTATGAGACATGGGGATGAAGAAGTCCCGTAACTCACAAGCTTGGTAATAAAATGTGACAGCAGCATACAAACTCTCCTCTCTCAAGCAGATGCCAAACTCAATCCTTGACACCGACGAATGGAAGAGAAACGTGGCTGTCAAACAATCATCAACTAACCCATCATTATGCAAATTTCCCCCCCCCAAAATCTGCTTACATAGTAAACAAGAGAAGAGAAATGTAGCCGTGTCGCTACATTGGGGACCCCATCTAATACTGCTGAATCATTCGGAAGAACCAAAATCTGAAAAAGAATAAGACACATTAGGGTAGGCACGGAAGGCACCATCACTCTTTTTCTTTTTCTTTTTCTTTTTATTAAATAATTATGAAGCAGCTACTTCTAATCAAAATTATATTAATAGATATATTATATAAGTTTATAACTCTTCCGCAACACAAATTATTCATCAATTTCAAGAAAATGACAAAAAAAGATTTCAATATAACTGTAACTTTTCAAAACCAAATTAAGAGAAATATACAAAATAGAAATTCCGAAAATGAAACACTCTCAATATCATTTGAACCTTCAAGTAAAGAAACAAATGAATGCTTGGAAGCACGAACACTTCATTTGGCATGCCGTACCCATTTGTACCAGTGTATTAGAAATTTCTCGTATCCCCATGTCGTACCCGAACCCATGTCCGTGCTTCTTAGCCATTACGGTAAGTTTTAATCATTTTACAATTTTACCGCTACCCCAATTCATTAGAAGTACTCTCAATTTCTAGAAATTTCAAACTCACACACACAGACACATCCTCTAAAAATAGCAATTACATAAGTAATGAACAAAGTGAAGCTGAAATAAATAACTAATGCGATTCTTTTTTTTTTAGGGGAAATTAATGCAATTCTTAATCAGCGACAGCTATAAAGATTAACACAGAAGCATGCAATTAAAAATTAAAATTAAATCAAAAAAAAGAGAGTAGGGATTGAAGAAAACAGAAGCGATCACATAACCTAACTTTTTTTTGCTACTAATTTCTTTCTCAGTCTGTTTGGTGGCCGAGAAAATGGAAAAAGAATTCCAGGAATCGCATAGTGATGCCGCTTTAAACCTGAAATCTTGGAAAAATGAAAGAAGTCGGCTTAATTCACTTGAGTTAAATTGCTTTTTCTTTAGAAAGTTCGTATACAAGTTTCGTCGTCTTCTTTTTCCCGCACTTTCTCATCAACCAAACAGAGCATTAAGCAATGCCGAAAAAAGAGAAAATGCGGTTTCAAAGTTCAGAAACAGAGGCATTTTTACACAAATCAAGATTCAAAATTCGAAAATATTGATTTTTGGGAACTTCGATTGAAGAAGAAGAAGAAGAAGAAGGAAAAGCTCACCGGAGATCAGAGTCTCAGAGAGATCACCGCCGTACGAGGGAGGAGGAGAAGAAAGTCAAACATATGAACGGCTAGGCTTGGAGTTGAAAAGGAGATTCAACGGCTGTGATGAATCCATCGTCAACCTTTGTTTCGTAATAACTCTGCTGCCTCTTCTCCCCAAGCCCAAAACCCCTCTCTCGCTCTCTGTCTCTCTCACTCTCTCTCTCTCTTTTAACTTCTTTACGTACAAAGTGAGTAACCATGGTTAGCGATTATATATATATATGATGGTTTCTTCTTCGAAATTACTAGAAAGACCTGAGGTTTACTGCTTTTGATTTTGACTCATAATGATTTACAGAACATATTTCAATATTTTTTTAATTAAAAAATAATAATTTTGCATTTGATTTGAACAGTATTTATTACACACGAAAATTACTTTGAAAATGTAACTTAAAGTCATGATTTTCAATTTAGAAATTGCGACTTACAATCTTTGAGTGTGTAAATATGTGTAAGAACTATTTCATTTTATCACACAAAGTTTCAAAATTTTGACCTACTCGAGATACCATTTGGATTTGTTCCTTTGCGTCAAAGCATTATACCTAACTTTTCATTACCTATCAAATTAACATCCCATCCACACCCTCTATGGATATATTTGTTTTTATTTTTAAACACTTAATGTTTTTACTTGTTAGATTTTGCCCTTGCTATGTTTGGAATAGTTTTGATTTTGCATGCTTTAAGTTTGGGATTGTTTTGATCAATTTTGAATTTAGCGAATAATTAGGCACAGTTCATTGACAAAAATAAAGTAAATCCAAATATTATCTAATGTTAGGGATGTGGATCAAAATTTTGATACTTGAGAAGGATTAAAATTTAAATTACTTAAACTTTAGGGGTGTAATTTGAACTTAGTCCTTTAAAAAATTAAATTACAAATTACACCCTTAATCTTTAGGGTAATTTTGATTTTATTGCCAAAAGTTTCAAAAATCTAATTTGCTCCTATTTGGAAAAATAATTTCGTCCATATCTGTTAATGAAATGGTCATTAGGTGCTATATTATCTCAAAACAACGACATTAAAACTATATCATTGTGTAAGAGTCAATAAAAAAGTTATTTAGCACTTTATATTATTTTTTGTTATTTTTCTCTTCTTCTTTTTTCCTACTTTACTTCTTTTTTTTTTCTTTTTTCTTTCGCTCATCTTTCTTAGATCTTACTCTCATATTTGATTCACCGATCTGTCAAATCTCATTTCTAGAGTTTATTGGGGAACAGTTTATTTAGCTAAAATTGAAAATTTTTTGTTAAAAATATAGTAGAACCCATGAATAGTATTAAAAAGTACAATAATACCAATAAATAATAATACAAATAAGTTAAATAGTAAAAAAAAAAAAAAAAAGAAGGGTCTTTTTCAATCAATGCCAAACGCAACAGTAACATACCTTTCAATTGTGCTGCTGAAACTTCAATTCCCAAACAACGTCTTAATGAGACCATGAGAAGTTATGAAATGCGGAAAGATTTAGAGAAGAACAACCCGTTGGGGTTTATTCAATCCCAAAATTGTTCATTCTAGAAAATGTTGAAAAGAAAAGACAATATTTTATTTTGGGATTTATTTTAATTTTTAAATTTCTTTTAAGTTATTTAAGTACATGGGAATCATGGGATAATTAAATTGATATGACATGGACCAATAAGCACACATAACAGGCTTTGGTTGCATTTATGATTTAACAAATATACATTAGCACCAGGCGAAAACAGAAGGGCTTTTTTTTCCAAATGGTCTTTAATGTTGTAAAAGTGATTCAAATTTTTGAAACTTTAGTAGATTACCTCACTTTAAAGTGTAATTTTCAATTTATAATTAAAAAGGGTATAATTTGTAATTTAATCTTTTTTTCTTTTTCTTTTTTCTTTTGAAAAATGAACTTGATTTTGTTTCGTCTTTTACTCCTTTTTTTTTATTTGCTTGTTTATTTTATTTTATTTTTTTCAATTTGGTTTCAACATATTTCATTATTTCTATACACTTTTAGATAGGGTAGAGGAGGAAGGTCGAACCAGCAACGTAAGAGACAGTGGAGGGTATAGGTGCAATATATTATATATCGTACTGGAAGTGGAAGCCAATTGACAATTTGCCAATTTCAATATATTTCACTTACCCTTTTTTTATTTATAATTTACTAAGATGAAGCTTGTGAGAAAAACTAATTTTGAGAATAGTATTTGCAAAAAAGGTGGAAGAATAGTTGGGTGTGTATATATATATATATATATATATATATTTGTTGTTGATAAAACTGTATTCTATATTGAACTATACGAATTTTTTTTACAAGAGAGGCCTATTTATATACGCACATAATATGAGTACTGTACAATAATAACTAATAAGATTTATCAAAATAATAATAATAATAACTATAATAAGAGTACAAACCTGCTAGTAAAATACAATGAGTCTAAACACAAACAGACCTATCTAATGTGATGTGCTTTTTTTCTTCTATTTGTAGATGCAAGCTTAGGCAACTTCTTTAGTTTGGTCATATTTGAAATTTTGGGAAAGACATAAATTGTACAACGAATTTGCATTATTGTCTCAAAAGTATCAAGAAGTTAGGTTTGTTGGTTGGTGTCTTGGAGAGTTTTGGTGGGGAAGTGATGGGATTTTCTATTTTGGGCAGTGAGTGTTGAGAGATTGAGAAGAATTTAAATACAATACACAGGAAGAAAATTGAAAAATCTATCAAAAATGTGGATTCAACTAAAGAAAAATTCTTAGTTTACTTTGTAAGATTTACATTAATAGTACAATTTAAACCTATAATTATCTATGCTTCTATGAGAAAATGCTTTCAACGATGTGTTACAATGGTTTTAGCGTTATAAACAACTTCGTAGATCTCACATAATTTGTGCTGACCTTAGATGATAAAAACAAACAATCTGATCATCACCACCAATGCAGTACATGCCGAATCTGAAGGTTAAGGGTAAGCAACACAGTTCTCAGTTGGCCAACCGAACCAAATAAGTTTTACTTCATTTCATAACCTACCTTAAGTTCCAAGACATATCATTAATTTGGTCCAGTTTGGTTTCTTAGATATCTTTTGCTAGTAAATATTTACCTAACCCTAAAGTTCCAAACAAACATCATTTTGCTCCAACTTCGGTGTTTTTGCTATCATTTGCTAGGGAATACCTACCATTATACCGACATAACAACCAGTAAAACATGTGCTTGTGCTATACTGTACCCCCTTCAGTTCCAAACAAACATCATTTGCTATTTTGCTCCAACTTCGGTTTTTGAAATCATTTGCGCTAAGTATAACCATGTGCTACTGCGTGAATGCATCATTATTATTTAAGGTTCCATGATTCCATCATTCAAACCGTGTTTTCTCTCCCTGCTACAAGGAGGGAAATTTGCTATGCTTGATCATTATCTTGAAGACTTCGTGATCAAGGATAAAATATAATACAAATTTTAGGCAGCCAGATCTAATCATACGAGGATTCTTGTATTACTGTTTTTCAACTTCACTCCTATGCTTACTCTATAGTAATCAATTTAGTCTTTTTGTTACATTTTTCTTCATTTCTGACTTTTTTCCATACAATTATTCTTCATGTTGAGCAAATTAGTCAAGAAAGTGACTACCACTTTCAATTTTATTCGTGGAGGATATGGTGGGGTGCAGGGAAGAGATCAAGTAACAGTTAGATGTGTTAAATATTGGGTTTGATATCAGTAGATGACGATTAGGTTTGATTTCGAATCTTCCCATGTTTTAAAAGAGCATCTCACTATTTATCATCAAAACTTTGTAGTTGCATATATATAATATGGTTAAAACCCTATATAATATATTATCTTATTCGGATAAATTAGGGTATACAATTTTGAACAATTTATACCATCTAGTAGTTCCATACTTTATTCTTCTTGTCATAACTTCTTATCTAAATTAATTTGATATGTGCAAAGAGGCTCAAGTGGTACTTTTTCTATTATTTTCAAGTTATAACAAAGAAGTTAAGGCCTCCTCCAACTATCAAATTAAAAAGAATTAAATGTGATACGTTGTTGTGGCTAGCACAGTGAAGAAATGAATTGTTAATTCTTCCGTGCAGTAGTAGTAAGTGAGAATTGGACTGTAAATAAAAGAAAAGAAGGGGAAAAAAATAGAAGAGGAAGATTTGCGTATGAACAATAATGGAATTAGGAGGGGATGGATTAAAAGAAATTCACCATTAAATAATAAGAAATATACTAAGATTTAAAACTAAATTAATATATGATAATCTAAACTAGTAATCTAGTATATATTAAATATTAAAAAAATATAAATTAAAGAAAATATATAAAATAATAATTTCTTAGCATATTTACATTTAATCATTTATTAAAATGAAATTCAATTTCAAATCTAGAAAATCATCAACATGTCATCTAGAATAGATGCTGTAGGGACTAGGGCCCAAAATGATGTATTGGGCCTTGGGCCTTGTCCAAAGAGGAGGAAATAACTATTAAATGACTCCCAGTAAAAGTCTCATCAGTGGGAAATGAAGGGAAGGAGGTCCGATGGGGAATTCCTCCTCGAACACAACAAATGCAGTCCAAGTATGTACTCTAGTAATTGAAATGCGCTCCATGAACATGTGAGAAGGAAGAAAACTCGAAATATCTAAGGAAAAGCTGCTACCACTGCATTAAGTGCACTGTATCTACTTTTCTGGCCGCATTAATGTGGAGAGGACCTCTGAACAGTGCTGTCTTGGCTACCACAACTCACAAAAGGCTGAAAGAGGTGTTTGATGGGATGGGTACTCAAGTGAGGATCCAGATAATTAACAAGTGTAGGGTCTAGATAATCATAAATGAGTTATATAATGTGAAAGAACCCTCATGAGAGAGGGTGATGAAAAACAGAGAGAGAACACTGTAGCACACTCAACTATCTTAATATCCAACTGTGATTAGTATACATTAACTTTGGCCTCCTCGGACTAAAAATCCATTGACACCAATGTCTTTTATTTGTACTTGATTGTCTTTTAATTCAACATTAGCCGTTGCCAAACTCATTAAGACCTAGTTCTTTAACCCATATTCTACAAATTCATTGTATTAGGTTCATTAGACCAAGACTCCATACATTTTGGGCTTGGGTTCCAAATCGTGTCCTTACAGATGCATATGCTTATTTTGTATAAAATAGAGGATGCTTTACAAGAAATCATGCGAAATAGATTAGATTCTTAAAATCCATATTTGAGTAGTTCTAATATGAATTTTCATGATTGTATATAAAATGAGTTCATCCACCATGTAGAATATTCAACATCTTGAACTTGTATATATATATATATATATATATATCATAAATATTCCCGTGCATTTTCATACAATTTTGTTGACGCCCATGCAATTCTTAGATTAGATTGCATCACACATTTTTATTTATTGGTTATTTATATTTAATATATCATTAACTTATTAATATTTTTACATACAATACTTTTCTTCTTTCATTAATATATTTTCTATCTATTACCAAAAAAAAAAACCTTATTTGTTTTGTGACTAACGTGTCTGTATGTATTAGGCATTAGCTTGTTGGAAATTACTCTCAATTATGTCAACATTACATGCATAATGCATTGAGTTATTTGTAAGCTTTCTATTTTTTATAGTGTGAATATATGATAAGATTTATTTTTTGGGTAAACAATTTTATGATAAGATATGTGAACTTGTTTATATTGACCATTGTATAGTCGGAGACCAACCTTTTAGGTTAGGCAGATGAACGATTAATACTTTTTCACCCGTTTACTTAGGCCCCATACTTAGCTTATAGGGTGTAGATGAGGTCTTTTCATGTAATTATCCTTTTTTATTTTAACTTAGATGTAAGTCAAAAATGAAACCGTGTAAATTTTTTTCTTAGATTGTGTCTAAGCTAGGACCAAAGTGTTGTAATTTACCAGTACATGTTGACAGTTTGTGTAATTTTTATATTTATCAATAAAGTTTATGTTTTATGTAAAGAGTCAGAAGTTTGTGTCCAAAATTTATCAGCCTACTACAGATCGGAACCCCTTTCAAGCCCGTGGCTCTTTGCATGGTAGAAGCTCGAAATACTGGGGCCATGCACTCCCAGTACGAGGATGCCCAAAACTCGTCTAAAATTTCAGCATTTTAAGATTGGATTTTGATGTTTGAATGAGAATATAATAGATTGGCTAGTATTTGTTTGCCATGCAGATCAACAAGCTGCATGGTAGTTTTGAAAAAGATGGCGTATAAATTACAATTGAAGAATAAGAACCTAAGATTTTTTTTTTTTTATTCAGCAAAAAAGAAATTTCATACACAAATGGAATGATTTCTCTTTAAAATTTGAAGCCTACTAGCTAGTTCGAGGATGGCAAGGAGTTAAATTCCTTCTCTCTTTTTTTTTTTCCTTTTTATTAATTTATTTTATTTTGCTGAAATTTTTTTATTATATTTTGGGTTGGTACTTGGTAGGAGTTCACAAATTCGTTTCTTTGTTAATTTGGACTCTAATTGGACTCTTGAAAACCTATGGCGGGCTTACCGGGCTACGGCCCATCCAACTTGTGGACTTGTGGTCATTTCAAGCGGAGATTAGACAAAAATCTGAACTCGACCAACAAAAAAGAAAAAGGTACCAGTTCTGAAAATATATATTTTTTAATAAAGCTGGAGCTTAAAGCAATTCGATAGCTCACGCCAAATAATAATTTTTATTATGCAAATTATCAGAACGTAAATATAAATTATAATGGTCCAAAATTTATCAAGATGGCCCTTTTGGTTTTGAACTTCAATTGAAATTTCTGAAATTAATTAGATCTGAAAGAGTTTTGAATCACATGAGAGTGACGGTCTTATAGGATTGTAACATTATATCACCCCCACCCCAAAATTAAATACTTTTGATATTATAAAGCGTATTGACTTACTCTAACCAGCAAAAATATAATAAAATTAAAGTACCCTTCTTTTCTTATAGAATATATGGTATATCAGGCATATGTAATGCTCTTTTCACATAAAGATTTACCTTTATATAGAGAGATGTTAAACATGTCCTCATTACACCCTCCTTTTTTTTCTTTTTTTTTTTTGCTTTCGTAAGCTAATGCTAAAACTTACAAGATTTAATACCATCAATTCAGCGATATAGACTCTAAAAATACACAGTATCATCTCATATAACGGTTACGTGTCTGTCTAAATATAATTTACATTGACACTAACTTTTTTGAGAAAAATCTCATTAAGAAAAAAAATAAAACTCTATACACCCAATATATTTATCTTAACGAGACTGATTTATGGTTGAGGAGGGTACATGTTTGCTTCTTGGTTAGGGCACTGCATGGTCAAGTCATGGATTATTTTCTAGTAGTTGGAACATTGAGGCTATATGTTTTCCTAGAAGATTCTTACTAAGAAAAAGTGAAATCACTGAATTATACACCCAATATATCACATCTCATTGAAACTGATTAATGATTGAGGAGGGCACATGTTACCTTCTTTTTTTTTTCTTTTTTTTGACACAATGTTACCTCTTCTTTATGGCACTGCATGATCAAATTATGGATTTTCTTGTAGTTGGAATGGATAGCCGTATCTTTTGGCTTGATTTTATGGTTGGGCTAAAACAATTTGTCATAGAGAATCTATCATGTCCTCCCTGCCCACATGGTTGATGTGATTTATATTTCTCTTTGCAAATCCGACTAAAAAGATTTTGTTTCTTGCTAGGCTAAATCTAACAAGGATTTAGTACTACATTCAATTAAGTTTATTTTCTATGAAGATCAGTTCCTTGGTTTGACATAGTGCCAATTGATTATAGCATAAGTAAGTGCAAGGTCTATTTTCAAATATGCCAAGCTAAAAAGAACGCGTTTGTAACATTTGTGGGATAGTCTTTGAAGTTTGGACAAGCATCAGATTTCTAATTTATAACTCTACAGATTGAGTGCGCGTTTGGATACGCGTTTCATGGCTGCGTTTGTGTTTTCGTTCTTTTTTTTTTTTTGACCAGCAAATAAACAGTATTTTCAATGTGAATAGTAACTTGAAAATTATTTTTTTATTGTTTTCAATTTTCATTTTTCAGTTTTCAGCAAAATAAGCGGTATCCAAACACACTCTAAGATTTGAAGTTAATCCCCTAAAGTTATTAATTCCATTTCTACCACCTGTCTTGCAATGAGCAATTACTCACCACTCAGGACTCTCACCCTTGGTTAAAACTTAAAAAGTACTTTGGTGCACCTTGCCAAATTTTCAAGTAAAGGTAGAAATTGAGTTGCTCTTCAAAGTTGGTGGAATGTCACATTGTGCTTTCTCTAAATTTCATCAGAACTGGAATATTTGATAGTACTTGGGCTTGAACTTAGAGATTGTGCCACCTCGGAACACTAACACAAGCAAATTTGGGCTTTAATTAGGTCACATGCTAGGTTACTAGTACTAGCCCCATCTCAAATGGCTCAACCAGATGTCCCAATCATTGGTGTTTAATGACACAACACAAACTTGAAACTTTGTGCTCACAGCTGAGTCCAATTTCAAAGCCCAAAAACACGAAAAGCATCCAAGAAAAGCACTGAAAACTTGGGGGGAACATATGCCATCAAAATGGACCATACTGTGGTCCTATCAAAAGGGACCCAAATGGGCCAAAAAGGGCTTAAAAAAATGCTCCCCCAAAGAAAATTGAAAGCCAATGGTCATTAGGACCGGTAATACACCTTTCTCCGAATCTTGGTTTTGCAAAATGACAGATTGAGACACACGTCACCTCTTTAGTAGGGCCACGTTTCAACAACCAGGACCAGCCAAAAAGTGCACGCGGGATAGCACGTGAGTGTGCCACGTCAGCAAGAAAGAAAGAAAGAAACAACCCCTCCTTCCTCTCTCTTTCAGATTTCGATGACCCCCATAAACGACAGGTCACTTTGAGAAGAAGGGGGCACGTGCCCCCACTAAGTTTTGCTTTTCCGTTCTTTTCTTTTCTGGGGGTTTTAATCAGTGGGTCCCATCTCACACACCCACGTGACACCGTCACGAGAAAGCGCGAGCCGCACCGTCTTGCCTTGCAGCACGTGCTGTCACGTACCCCATTTGGTCCTTTTATAAACACACCCAATCCCTCTTTGCCCATACTTCCGTTTCTTTTTTTTTTTTTTTGTTATGATACTTCCAAAACTGTCCCCAATTCCATAAAAATAGAAAATTACTAGTCATAATGAATGAAGTATAGCTATCCATTATAGATTTATAGGTAGTCAGGATAGCTGCCCAGTAGGCCAAATGAGGGACTCGGATCCAATCCAATTTTATGAATTTTCTTTTTTGTCCAGAAGTCTTATCTAAAGTGGGGATAAATAAACTACTGACATCAAATAAATAAATGTCTCTTTCGTATTATAACAAAAGTGAAAATCCACTAGTTTCAATTTGAGAGACAACTAAACCAGTAACTATTGGCTATTGCTGCCGTTCTCCAGATAGATAAATAGTAAATATTAGCTATTGATTGTTGTAATGAATAGTGTATTTGGTGAAACACTTTACATTTTGATATCTACAGCATCTCCAAGACTCCAACTGCCTATGAATTTTTTAAACCCAAATTTGGAGAGAAAACCTCACTTTTTTTTTTTTTTTGGGTCTGGTTTCTGTCCAATGACCGGTGTCACTGGACGCGTTGGATACGCGACACGTGTCCAAAATTCTCCAGATAGATAAATAGTAAATATTAGCTATTGATTGTTGTAATGAATAGTGTATTTGGTGAAACACTTTACATTTTGATATCTACAGCATCTCCAAGACTCCAACTGCCTATGAATTTTTTAAACCCAAATTTGGAGAGAAAACCTCACCCTTTGTTTTTTGGGTCTGGTTTCTGTCCAGTGGCTAGTGCCAACGTGTCCAGTGTGGCCACTGGACAAAAGCTAAGTCCTTTTTCTTTTTTGCCTACATAGAACATTTGCATCAGTTTCAATGCTCTTTTAAGGCTCCGCTTGGGAAGAGAGAATGGAATGGAATGGAATGGAAATGAATAAAAATAATCATTTTAGAATATTCTTTCTTTCCTTTGTTTGGGAGTTTTAATAAAAGGAATGAAAAACTTATTCTCTTGTTTGGGAGTTTAAATAGGAGGGAATGGAATGAATAGGAGGGAACACTCATTCCTCTCTATTCCCTTAAAACCTCAAATTTTCATTCCCCCGAAATTGGGAGGAATGAGAGAAAATGAAATTAGATTTAATGATTTTTTTTACTAAACCTCCCAAAATACCCCTATGTATTCAATTCTTTATTTTAAAATAGGAGTCTAATAGTAATATTGTCATAAAATGATTTCATTCCATTCCCTCCATGTTGCTCCCAAACAAGATTACTTACATTCCATTCATTTGCATTTATTTCCATTCGTTTATTTTAAAACATCCAATCAAAGTTACTTAATTTCATTTCATTCCATTCTTTTCCTTAATTTCATTCCATTCTATTCTTTTTCCTTACTTAAATATATTCTATTCCATTCGTTTATTTTGAACCGGGCCATTTGCCAATACTCTATATTAGACTCAATATTTATTTATCTACTTTATTTAAATATTATTTTTTCTCTCTCCTTGCAGTCCACCATACTTAACTCATTTTGGCCAACACACCATAGAAACACACAAAGCCACCTGACCCAGCCACACAAACACCCTCCACTCCACCACAAATACTCGTACTTTAGCTAAAATCACCATCGGCTGAGAGTTCACAAAACCAAACCACCACCTGACCTAGCCATAAACCACAGATTTGTGTATGAGTGAGGGGATCATTGGCATATGAACAGTACTCAATATTAGTATTAAGGTACTATTCATATGTTATTACTATGCATTGGCTTGTTAAGTATGATATGAGTCATATTTGGGTTGATTTGGTAAATATTTTGTTAAAAAAACAGCATATGGTTATTTTGATGCTAATGCTCTTACTTTTTCAAATACACTTTCCAATAACACACTATCTTTTTCTTTATTTTATTAAAATAATAGTTTTTCTAAGATGGAGAGGGTTGGGTGTCTGAGAAAGAAGACAATTTTTTTTTTTTTTTTAATTTGTGTGAGAAAAAGGATCAAATATTTTAATTACAAAAATGTGTTTAGAGAAGCTACAGTGCTCTCCATACCAAGAGAGTTATTGTAGCTCATCCAAAAAAATTTCCAAAGATAGAGAGACAGTTAGAACTTGATTTTGAGGGTTTACTATTTGAAATAAAGAGGATTTTAATTTTGTTTAGTCTATTGGAGATGCTCTAAGCAAGGGCTTCAAGCCCCTGGTATTGTAGAGGATTGAACTAAGTGTTGACAACATGGCGAATGGAACTTATTGAAGTCATCAACAACAACAAGTTACCGTTATTTGGATCGAGTAGGACTAAGGAAGCCCACCTCGGCACCTTGCTAATCTCACCACATTAATTGATTCCATAGGGGGAAAAAACCATAGTTGTGCAAAATAGTAGTAATCTCATATTAATTGCACTCAAACAACATCAAATCAATAAAAGTTTTTTAAAAAAAAATGCTATGCTTTGGGGCATGATATGGGATAGAGAGGAAGGTGCAAGTTGCAAGTATAAAAGTCATCAGACATGAAGGAGTGATTTTAACATACCAGATAATTAGACTATTATTCTAAAAATCCTAAACTAATTTTATCATCAGATAATCACTACTCACTAGTGAACCCTACGAGGACAAACCAATTTCACAACTAGCTTTGTTAGTGTCTATATATACAAAAGCCAATGAAACATCTTGATTTCCATGGTCTTCCCCACTTAAAGAATCCTACCTCCCATAAGTATCTATGTTTATTGGATGTTGGGATTACGAAGTTAAAAATTAAAGAGCCCAAAACTTTAATGGCTTAAAGGCATAAATGAATTTGCTATCTTTATGACAATATTTCCCACATTCAAAAAGTTTGTTATAGGGTTACAAGTAGATTAGTTTTCAAGATACAACTAAACCAGAATTCTTCAAACATAATAAATGGAGAATTGTATGAAATTCTCTCTAATGTTGAAAAAATCTGTTTAAAAAATGAATATGAAAAATATATTTATAGACAATGAAATGTAGCATTTGAAAAGGTACTTTTGGAAAGTCATTTTAGTTGGTATAAGCACTAAAATTCATATTGTGATTGTTATTATTCATTAGAGATAGAAAATGTGATCTCATTCCCTCTTTTTTTTTTTCTGAAAAATTGTGTAGATTCTATACTTTCTATAATTATCACTTTCAAGTGAGACTGCCCTTGCTTGAGCAAGCTTTATGAACTCACTTAAGTGTCTGTTGAGCAGACATCCTTGCTTGTATCCACTCATTCTCGCTTGTACTTTTACATATCCTTGCTTGAACCTCGATCAAGCAAGCTCAACCAAATGACGATCGAGGGTATGTATTTGCCAATTTGTCCATTTAGTTTCCAATTACATTCTAGTTGCACTAGCCTTGCTTGAGCGAACCACTAAAACTTTGTTTTTAATTTAAACTTTTTTCTCCTCGTTCTATTACATTCAAAGTAAGATTACTCAAATACATTATAACCTACACTTGTGTGTGTGTATATATATATCACATCAAATGTTCCCATCCTCCTTCTCATAGTGTGTGAGTAACGCATACTTATTAACCTTACACATTGTGATAGGAAAAAGTATCGTATGTATCGGGGATATATAACACCCTTCTTATATGAAGGTAGATTCTACAAGCACAGAACTCACCTCGTGTTAAAGGGCATTACATGTTTACAATGCACCAAATAAATTCTCGTGTTAAGGAGATACATCCAGGCATGCCGTTACTTATGTTTCAGGCAATTCAAATGAATCCTCTGACTTGATAAAAAAAATTATATGTATAAAATATTATTTTATTAGTTTGATTTTACTTTAAATATATTTTGCACACCCTAAATTAAATCTTGCACACTCTGACATAGATCAATTCAGCCCAATACTAAACAACCACACAAATCAATCCATCCCAAAACCAACCAACAACATAAATCACATATTTCTCTCTCATGAATCTCTTTTTTCTATCTAACTATAAGTATCTTTGGGTCAATAATTAATACAATGCATGGGGGTTGAGTTTTGTCATTCAATTTAAAATATTTTTATAAAAACAATGACAATTACATAATGACAATTACATAAAAATAAAAAAATGCTATACAAACTGTACAAAATAAAATGATTACACTACTCACACTGACAATAGATAATGAAAACTCATAATAATGTCAAAATATTAAAACTTATAAACGGAAATAGTAAATTGTCATGCAATTGTGTGACTTTTATTTTTACCTAACTCGATACATTCAAATTCTTTTTTATTAAATTTTGTTTAATTTAAATTTCTTAATGATCTCCTGAGAAGAAATCTTGAAACTGTCATTGGATACATAACATAATTATCGCTAAAAAAAAGTTACATTGTGATAGGATAAAGTATTGTATGTATAATGTATCGATGAAGATAGATTCTACAAGTGAGGGACTCACCCTGTGTGAGAGGGCATTACATCTATGCAATTCACCAAATAAATTATACTGTTAAAGAGATGCATAACATAATTATCACTAGTATTGACATAGGTAACAGGCTGACCCGTAACCTAGCTCCTTCCATTTTCAAACCTCGTTGTGCACCCTGTCCCTTAATAATTAACATAGTCTTCCATATCCACGCAAAACAATCCTAGATCCCTCCCCATGGCTTTGTGTTGCATAAAAGTCTTATTTCCTGACTGTGCAAGACTTCAGTGAATACATGCATAACTTGACCTGTTGACCTAATTGATCCCTTATAAAGGAAGACATATATAGCTACAGAAGAGTTTTGTACCCTTTGACTTTTAATCTTTGACAATATATATGTTCTTAGGTCATATTAATTTGCGATTCTAAAAAAAAAAGTTACATTAATTTGCAAATTAAAAATTAAAAAATTGAAGAATAATTACAAATATGAGTTAATTACTGGATATGAGAATTTAAACTCAAAAGTTGTATAAAATAAAATAATAGCTAGTAAAATTGCATTACAAGTCTTTTATGAAATTATTTGAATAACATATAAACTATTTGATTTGATAATTTAAAGTCAAGGAAGTTCAAGAATAATTGCTAGCTTTGCTAATTTAATAGTAAAGGATAGATTTGGGTTCTAACAATTTTGCACCAATAAAATTACGTTAATTATCATTTTAAATTCACATATTAACAAGATTTCACTCAATTGATGAATTCCATCAGAAAACAAAATTTGCATAAAAAATTCAAATCTAAATTCTTTTCTTCAAATACTCCTACCATGTAGCGGCTTAACATGTATATTATTGTCTCGCTTAATAACTTTCCAAAGTATTTCATTCCTAACACAATTGTCCACCGGTAGTGAAACATAAATTAAGAGTATTAAATTCTTTGGATAATTATATGTTTTTTTATTTAAGAAATTAACGATTATGTGGCTATTGAATATATTAGTGATGTGGGCATTCAGATTGCCTTGTCAGAAAATTACATTATCATCATATATTTTTCATTATTGCAAAATTTCAAGTAATCAAAAATTAATAGTCGTGTTATAATCAATCGTTTAAATAATGTATAGAAGATGATTTTATAGATCAAATGGTAAATATCATTTGATTGACATGAAAATTGATATACATGTTAAGAAAATATAGAACACTAGAGCGTGCACATTGCATGTGCTTAGAGACTCTTATATTTTTTTTGTATAAATGTTAATAATTAGCATCTATTATAATTTGGAAATATTTTTTTTTTCAAACAAATAAAAAGGATAAACTTTAGAAATAAACAAAACATGTATTTGAAAGTGATGTAGTGATATAGAGAAAAATGTGGGTAGAAAAAATAAGATGAACCTGAGGGGGAAAGAATGCTAAATTTGATGTGTTTTACTTTTATTTGTATGAAAAGAGAATAAAAAAGGCTAAATTTCAGAGAATAAAAAGATAAACGTGATGGAAAAAAAAATCTAAATTTTAGGAATTCTCATTTTGAATTCAAAATGAAATTTGTTATTTTACATTTATAACTTATTTCTAAGAGAAATTTCCCTTCATTAATAAAGGTATTTTTGAACTACATAAAAATCCAGTTGAAATAGACGAATTATCTTATAGATAATATAGATGTAATCCAAAAGTGAAATTTTCTAAACATGAATTTAATAACAAGTTGCTAAATAGTGTAACACTAAATGGTTTTTATGGGACATGACTCTAAAATGGCCAAGACCGATGACGAGGATGACTTTGAGTGGCACAAATGGACACAAAATTCTGGATTGAGATCAGGCATATGCAATGCCCACTATTCTCTCACAAATTTTTTTACTTTCTTACTTTTTTACTTCCTTTTAATATTTTTTTTATTTAATTATTGAGATTAAAGACTGTTTTTTTTCAATTTTCAGTCTCAACCATTAATCGACTTCTCAAAACTCCTCCAAAAAAAAAAAACCAAGGAGAGTTTGGGCATTTCATAATACACACTTTTTTTTTTGGGGCTGAATTATACACTTAATTAATAGTAGTGTGACACACACATCAATTTTCAGTCACAACCATTAATGGACTTCTCAAAACTCCTCAAATAAAAAATAAAAAATAAAAAAACAAGGAGAGTTTGGGCATTTCATAATACACCTTTTTTTTTTGGGCTGAATTATACACTTAATTAATAGTAGTGTGACACACACATACTCAACGGACTCAGACACACGCAAACGGTGAAACCGTTAACGAAAACTAAACGACCGTTAAAACATGAAACGGAACACGGAACGAGGTGGGAGAGAGTGAGGGGGTCCCCACGGCACGCGAGCCGGCAGGCAGTTTTAACAGATCAACGGCAGGGGACGGGAGCACGTGAGCTGCTGGCCCCTCACGTGCGTTTCGTACTGCTTACACGTATATAAAAAAAAAAAAACAAAACCCCTCTCTTCTTGTTTTTTTCCCCTCTCATATGAAGAGGGTCCCGTCACGTCATTATGTGACAGACGTATGCATATCACATGGCTACCCCCCTCTTCCCATGGAGTACTACACTACCATTCATTTCCAAAGTTTGAAAAAAAAAAAAAAAACCGACTTACTACTTTACCATTTTCCTCAAATTGTTCTATTCTATATTTCCATATGCATTTACCTATTAAAAAATACAATAAAATCTTATAATATTTTTACAATATTTATGTTTTGAGTTATGATAGATCTTTCATACAATTTTTTTTTTTAAATTTAATTTGACTTATGGTGAATAAATACCTTATTTATTATGAAAATATTATAATATTTTACTATAGCGTAATAAAACTCTTCCCACGTCAATATTTATTAGAACCGTGCCTATGAATAGTAAAAGGCTTTTGTTTTGTTTTGTTTTTTTTTTTTTTTAATTTTTCAGAAATAAACAGTACAAGTTGGTTTTCTTGGTTTTGGGTGTTACATAATTTAGAATAAAATAACTTTTAAAAATAATAATAATAAAGCAATAAATATCACTTTCATTTAGTGGTCAATTGTAAGTGATTTTCACACTTAATCTAAGGCATTTTATAAAATAAATAAATAATATATAAATTTATATGATGCATGTCTCCATCCATCCTATTCTTGTCATGGAGTTTTTTTTTAAAAATTTACAGCCCATTTTTATTATATAGTTGATCCACTTTAATCAAATGATACTAACCCAAAAGAATTAATAAATAAACAAAGATGGGGGGAACTTAAAAAAATAAAAAAAGAAGATGGCGTAATATTGGTGGGGGCCCACCCACATCGCTGCGTGAGTTGGCCACGTGATTCGGGAGGCTGACGATGTGGTGGGCAGACATTTTTAATCACGTGATGCGGTGCGGATTCCACGGATAAATTGACACGTGTCGATTTGATAAAAAGACGAAATAGATAATAATTACTACTACAATCTCTTTATTTAAAGCTTCAGATTTTTTTTTTCCTTTATTTATTTATTATTTTTTAATTAAAAGCTAGTGTGTTAATGAATGTGTTTTAATTATCCTATGATCCTAAATCCCAAAGACACGCAAAAAGAGGATTAGTTAACTGATCCCTAAACTGATTTCTTAGCAAAGGAATGTCCATGTTACAGGGGAAAAAAAGAAAGAAAAAAAAAACACACTCTGTTACTAAAAACAAACCCCAAAAAACACCATTATTATTAAAGTCATCTTTGTTTACTACTACTGCAAGGTTCCGCTATTTCCGCGTATGCTTTTTTTTTCCATTTTCATGAAAATAAACCTTTATGTTGTCCTAATGTCCTTTGAGAAAACAATGCTATTTTCAGTTATTTTCCAACAAGGCTATTTTGTTTTTTGTTTTTTTGTTTTTGCCCTCAAGAGTCAAGACATGAGAAGCATTTATTGTCAACTAAAGATTAATAGTATTTAATGACTTGTGAGTTATGAGAGACTCTCTCATCTCATCTATAAACATGTGATGATCCATAATTGTTTCATGTTTTGTCCTATTAATTGGAATATTGGATAAACTTCAACTCTTTGAATTCATAGCCAAAAAAACAATAAAATATATATTAAGAAAGAAAAATGTTATATCAACAACATTTTCACGACATTTTCAGTATAATTCATAGAAAAAGTCTAATAATGATTTCGTATTGAAACGAGTAATAACTTATTACTTAAAAACGTTGTCAAAAAGAAAAAGTCAAGTCTTTTAAAGCATGTTTTAAGTCTCGAGCATAAGTTAGCTTTTATCAAACTATCCCACCTAATACGTGGGTCTTGCCGAACCTATCAAAATCATATCTCGAACTAGGACATTTTCAGTTGACGTTCGGAGTTTGAAAAATGAAGAAATTAATAAATTCATGATACTTCAAACTCCTTGATTCCGATCCACAAATTTAACAGCACAAGTGCAGGTTTTTTGTACTCGGTATAGACTCTATACACCTCGCTCACCACACCAACCTTTGCCAATTTAAGAAACAAGAGAAAGTTTCATGTCTTAAATTCTAATAAGATATTGACAAATGACAATCAAACCACTAAGAACTTTTAACAAGTGTCTACTCTTTGCTGTAACTTAGAGAAAAGAAAAATAAAATTTTAATTTGAAAAAGCGATGGCCCTATCTGTGTACATGAACCTAGTGTGCTGTCTCTATGTACTGGAATCTTTAATTACTTTATTATAAGTTGTTTTTTGTAGGTGAGGCTAGAAACATTGAGGTCTCATTTGTAATGCTATTCTCACAAGTTAACGAATTTTTTAGTTTTGAAGTTTAATATTATTTTCTTATCATTATTTTATCTCTCGTTAGACTTTGGTTTATTATTCATGATGGGGATAATGTGGCAAAAATGATAAACGTATCAAACAATAATTTATAAATTCTTTTGGGGGGTGGGTGGAGGGAGTAATATTATAATTTAAAAGTTTATTTGTGTATAAAATTCAAACGTTTTTGAGCATTTCCATTTTTTTTTTAATATCAAGATCACTATTTCAAAGATTTCAATTCACTAGTCCATACATGGGGCATAAAACTTAGTTCTTGTTTTCGCTTCCACAACAATTTAGGCTCTTTTGGTTTTGGGCGTTTGAAAACTTGCTTTTATTAAGGGCATTTTGTAATTACAACTCAAAACAGTGCAACGTAAAAACACAAAAAATCACAATGGTAAGATTATTAAGTGTGATTTTGAAATCTTACCAAATGTCAAAATATACATTCACAAATACTATCGTATGTTTTTTATTTGCCAAAAAACGAAATCAAATAAGCATTTAATCTTCCCCTCAAAAGAAAAAAAAAAAAAAACATTTAGGCTCTGTTTGAATATCGCTTATTATTGAAAACTGAAAACACTATAGCAAACACGAATAGCAATGCAAACGTGTTGCTATCCAAAGTCCAAACCCACTCTTAATCTCACCTCGCCAGCGTCTTGTAATGGTAGTAAGACCTTGAAGCCTTTCAACAACTACCTTTACCTCATATTCATAAGTTGAGATTAAATAGACCATTCCAAGGAGTGATTTGCAATTGTTTAGACAAATGTCAAAATTATTCATGACCTAATATAATAAGCTGCAGGCAAGCTAAGACATAGTAGCCCAATGGCATGTCCAACTCTCTCTTTTCCGAATATCATTCCATACTACATGTAACGAGAGAAGAAAGCTACTATTTATTTAGGGATATAATTTTCGTGAAAATTGATATAGAGGAAAGTTATACCAACCCACTACGTGCAAAGTATTCAATACCATACCAGTACTAGTCAATATTTATAAAACCAACAATTAAATCGATATTGATACGTTGAAATGTATAGATTAATATCCGTGTGTAGTGGTTGTATTGGAGATTTTTCGAGCATTGCTGGTATTGATATTTTGCCTGTTACAAGGAAAAATAATTTTAAAATTATATAAAACATGTTAGTAGAGCTATACAGTGTGTTAATGTACTTAGGCTTGTATTTAGACTAATAAAATATTTGAAATTTTAAATTTTATGGTACGCATTGATTGGATATGACTCTAGTTATTCGGATACGGAACATTGTATGACATTTCATTTAATTCTACATACAATACGATTCAGAACTTATTATATTGGTAGGGTCTAGTCCATTTCCCCTTTTTTTTTTCTTTTTTAAAGAAGAAATCCATTTCCTTCTCAATAGGGATTGCTTGTAGCTTTTTAGTTGTATGTTGATAATCTCTTGTTTCTTTTATCTTTTTTGAATAAATTTTTATTCATCTAAAACATAATTTTGATTTTTTATTGGTTTAAAAAATCTAACACACACACATTGACTTATTGACTTATCCAGGTATTATCACATAATAATAATACATATATATATATATATTTTTAATTTATTTTAGAGTTACAAATAATGTTAAACCATGTTACTTTCAACAAGTTAGAACTCATTGTCTTAATTTGAGTATTATCACATAAGTATAATATGTATTTTTAAATTTAGTTTTAGAGTTACAAATAATGTTAAACCATGTTACTTTCAACTAATTAGAACTCATTGTCTTTATTTGATATAGAAAACAACTATTTATTAAATAATTCTAGTTAAATTGGATAATTTTTTATTTTATTTTATAAAATAGCTAATTTGATTTTAGTTTTGAGTAACTTTCTTAATTAACATATATCATAATATAAATATATATATATATATATATATTTTTTTTGTCAAACTTTCCTATTCATTGTATGAAATTATGAGATTTGAATGAGTGTGCGTTTGGATTGCGGCAGCCGAGGGATGAACGCGTGTTTTGCGTTTTTTGGGTTGGTCCCATAACACTGTTCATGGACCAGCCAACCCCCAACAAACGCAACAACAGTGTTTTATGGTTTAAAAATTATTTTTTTACAGTATTTTTAGCAATAAATTTTCAGCAATAAATTTTCAGCAAATAAACGATATCCAAATATACCCTGAATGATATTTGTTCAATGGTGATTAATTTTTATCAACATACTAAAACCCCAATTGGTTTAAGTATAATTTAGATTTGAATCCAAAATATTTATTTAACAACAATACCCTTACCAATTAAACTAACTGAATATTATATCCACCATTTAACCTAATTTGAATGGATTATTGTCCCTGCTTTACTTATTACTATGTTATAATATAAACTTGCGCATGAAACAACAATAACACGATGATATGATTTTACTTGACTTTCATGCTGAGTATAATGAACACGTTACTTAATACTAAAATTGAGAAAATTGAAAAATGGGTATATGATGTAAAATTAGACTATAATTAAAAAGTTAATTTGAATTCTGATTTTGCTTATGCTTCAATTTTAGTATACAATATATTATAATAAAAATTACTATTAATTCATTTTTTTTTTGCCCTCTTGAGTTGTTGGGTTTTCTTACCATGAAAGGGACCGAGGCAGAGGGGTGGTAGAATTTGGGTGGTTGGTTGGGCCATCAGAAGTTTTTGTGTCTATATATTAACGCACGTAATTTTGTATTTTTGCACGTGAGTTGGGGGGTCAACTCACGTGGCCCACCCTTTGCACCTGTGAAGACAAAGCATGAATATGACCGCACATCACTTTTCACGTTACATCTCTCTCTCTCTCTCTCTCTCTCACACAGACACACACACGCACACGGTGACACAAAGGCACCTCTTCTGGGTCCAATAGCTACATGCCTGCTGTTGTAGTCTCTGTTGTAGTAGTTCTGTCTACTGTAGTCTGTAGTAGTTGTAGTAGTCTCTCTCTCTCTCTCTCTCTTTCAGTCACCACTCACCACCACTACTCTCTCTACCCCAAAAACAACAAAACCAGTCACGTGCTTGTGCAAAAAAGAAAAAAGGATGTTTCTGCGCCACTCGTCTTGCCATTTTGTTTTTTTAAGAGTCTTTTTTTGGTTTATCACTTCTAGTGCACAGATTTTGAACAGATTAAGCTTACATCACAAAAAGAGAAAACAGAACAAGATCAAATTATCTTGGCTTTATTATGAATTTTATGATTGTTCAAAGCTGAAAATCTTTATCATGGCTACCTTATCCTGTTATTGGACTGTTTGGTTGGACAATTCGACATATTTTCATTCTTTTAGTAAATATTCTTTTTTGAAAAAATTACTTTAAAAGAAAAAGGTTTATATCATATTTTAAATTAGGTTTCGAGTTTTTTATTTTGTCAACAAAAGCCTCACATTTAGAAAAAATTCAGTTTGAAATTTCTGTTGTTGGTCTTTGTTTCGGAGAGTCATTACAAAAATGAGAAACTTCTAATAAAATTACGTGTTTCACATAAAACATACTTATTTATAAATCAATTTTAATTAATCAAATCCAAATGATTGTTTAAGAATCGGTGCAAGGTATTCACAAAGATGAAGGCACAAAGACTAAATGCAATAGCTACGTTATCGGAAAGTCTCAACAAGGTGTTGAAGGTGAAGCGGACATATTTGGGTGACTTGCCAAGACAATTGGGCAAAAATGGGTTGCGTGGTCACATAACTAGGCGCTAATCTGGCACTTAATAGTTAGATCAATTGCAAAGATAAAAGGAATGACCATTTTGAAAATGAAATCAAACTTGATGAACCAAAATGAAATTTTTATTCAAACTTAAAGAACTAAAATGAAAACAACCCCAAATTTTAAAAGTCAAAAGTGTAATTTAGACTAAACAATTAATTTATGCTAAATTTTTCTTTGAATCCAAAATCTACCTAACAGCCAACACCCCCCCCCCCCCCCCCAAAAAAAAAGATGATAGTCAATGGTCTTGAGACTTATAGTGGTTCCTAAGTCTTGAAACTACAGAAACCAGAAGAGAATTATCAACTATGCTGATCTCCACACAATTGACCATACATCCCTTTTGATTGTGCTTATTCCAAGTTCATGGATAAGTTGTCCTGCATCACACATCACATGCTTAATTCAATACAAAGTATAGGGAGGTAAAGTGGCACTATTACAGGCCAATGGAGCTTGATCTTGTTTCTGTGAACTGTGAAGGCTTGGAAAAAGTAGCTCAAAGCAAAAACACACTTCCTGAATCATAAAAGTAAACGTTGCTCATCATGGTGTCCCACAAATGGTTTCTCTAGGCCATAGGGGAGGTTCTTGATTGATAATCTGATACGTATAATTGTGATGCAAGTTTTGAATTTTTAGCAGTGAACCCTATGGTTAGTAAATTAATAAGTTAATCATGAAACTAATTGGGGGGTTATGGTGACGAATCTTCTACAAAGGACAATGAGATGGAAAGCGAAATTCACAAGAACCAATAATATGTGGTTGATGCGGAGTAATCTTAATAAGATAAGATGGCATTAGATTTACCAACTACTCACAACATGTGCACTGGATGTGGGGCATCATTTGTCTATTAAAATCTATTTATAATTCATGTGATAGGATGCACTTTAATTATAATCATGTTGCATTCTATTGCTTAAGCATTCTTTAATCTTTACAAACAAACCACATATAAAATAATAATAAAAAAAGGAAAGAAATAAAGTTTATTTACCAAAGTTAATCTTAAGGAGTGATTTTTTTTTTTTTTTTAAATTCTACTAGTAATTTTTAACCTTGTTTCCCGCTCTAATATCTAAGATTCGATTAATGAAATATAGACAAGTGATGATTCCCAAACTGTAACACTATTATAAGATTGATTTAGAAATTCTTTGATGCAAATTTTTTCTCCAAAAAAAAAAAAAAAAAAAGAGAAAAAAAAGATTTTTATCTTTAATCCCAAAGGATTGATCAAGTGATTTTCAAGGTCTCATGAGATCCTTGATTCAAAACTCTTACCCAACGTCTTAGGGTGACATCATTTTCAAGGGAATTTTTCTTATAATTATCTAATATGTGTGAGATGAAAAGACTGCAAATACTCTAGGAAATAGTCAGACGACTCTCAAAGAGTTTTAAAACACCCATGTTAACCACCCAAAAAAATCATCTTTATCTTAAGTATTTACAAGTTCAAATGATTACTAATTTGTCAAAAGATCTTTTATTTTTTTTTAAATGTCACATGATCTTTTGATTATAATTTTCAACACTGTATAATTTTATAGGCTTATTCCCCTAGATCAAAGTTAAGCTGGTTCCACCTAATGGGTAACGCATGTTCCCCAACATTATATCATATTTTTCAAATTAAGCGCATAAAATATAAAGCTAAACTAGACACAAATCAAAGATGAGGTTTCTAAGAATTTGCTGAGACACTTTAGTTATATGGATTAGAAAAGCTGAGAACTAGCGGTGCCCATTTGTCTAATAATGATCGAGTGAGTATGAAAGTATAATATAGAGAAAAAAAGGTACAAATTATGAATAGAGAACACCATGTTCTGCCAATTTTAATACTATTCAAAGAAATGTCTAGTAAAGAAATGAATGAATGAACCACTATGTACAAATTGTCACACCAAGCTGTTGCATTGTATCTATGTATGCACCACTATGTGAATGCTCGCCATGATTGTCGGAGCTAAAGGACAACAATTTTTTACTACGATTAAAGATTCTTTACAAATTAAAAAATTAGAACTAGAATCCGTGATATGTAAGGTGTACATGTGAAATTTAAAGGCTGGCGCATGCCAAATTAGGGTGCCATGAAAAGAAAAGATGTGATAGAAAATAAGGATTTTTTTCTATAAAAAAAAAATCTTATTATTTTTGTTTTATTTTTAATTACTTTTCAGCAGTTTATAGGGGACTACTTAGCAAAATGACACGTCCAAGTACCTTCCTTATAGATTGTGAGGATGGCTAAGATTCCTTCTCTTTTTTATTGGGTCCACTAGAGACCCATTGAATCTATGAACTACACAAAAGGATGTAGTGTTTTGTCTTTAATTTCCATTCTTTCTATGAGTTTTGAATAACCACGACAAAATTCATATCATTTGCCACAAATTGTCCACATAACGAGTCGTGAGTGGTAAAATAAAAGTGGTGAATCTACAACTCCATAATTCACAATTTGCCATATGAGCAAGTTATGGATTTTTGTTGTTGTACTAATATTATTCAAGAGTTTTATAACCTAACAGTATTTTTTGCTATTCTTCATAAAGGAGAATCAAGGTTCAAATATCCGCTGACTTGTAACTGTGGGAATTATAATAAGAAAATCCCATTCATATTACAAGTGGAATTCAATCTCGATTCCCTTTTTTGAACACAATAGATTTTACCAATTGAATCAGTAAAATAAAATTTGGAAAAGAACTCACATGTGATCATTTCATGCCTTTCCATAAGTTAATTGCAATTATTATATATATTTTTTTAGATAGTTACAATATGTTACTAACCCCTACAGCTTGAATCATTCCCCCTTAGATTCTCCAGCACTTTGTGCATGGGGAGTTACTAATTAAACTATAAGACTTTTGCCTAACAGTAGTTATCTCAAGTGATAGAAAACAAAAACAAAAATATTATATATGGTATATTAGCATTTTAAATCAATTTTGAGCTATAAAATTTCAACTTTTATATAGATTGAATACCCAATCCTATTATATCATGTTATATTATAAGAAAAATGTTACATCTACAACATTTTCACAATACTTTCATAACAAATCTTAAATGACAAGTTATTACTAGTTAATACTAGTGGATAAAAAAGTAAATTTAGTAGTGGGTTCAAATTAGAACCAGTAACAACTTATTATCTAATATTTGTAGTAAAAATGTTGTATACGTTGCACTTCTTATATTATAAATATTGTTTTGGAGGAATTAACTCCAACCAAAAAATAAAATAAAAACTCCAACCATTACATGTTGATTCATTAAATTATTTGTTTGTATTAAATTATTTAGATAAGTTGTATGTCTCATTTGTACAAATGGATAATCAATTGAATTGCCATATAGTGAATGAGAGGAATTTTACTTCACACCAGTTTGGAGGTAAATCATGTCTTTATTTAAGTCAAATTCAAGTTATACTAGTATGTTTTCAAAAAAACAAAGTCACACTAGTTTGCTTTACTTAATTCTTCACTAAAATAATTTAGATTTTTTTTTTTTTTTTTTTTTTTTTTTTTTTTTTTTTTTGTTTGAGATATGGATTCAAAAAATAATCCTAATATATAATTCAAATTCAATTTATACTAGGAATCTTAAGTTTATTTGAACTAGTAGTCTATGCTGCATTTCTCAAACATTATTACAATGTAAAAGGCCTTTTATCTGAGCAATGTGTACTGGATTTGGTATGAGAACAATCTCTCTAAAATTAAAAGGTTGTCTACCAACTGCCTCTCTTAAATTCCAAACAAAGAGGAGATTTGCACACTAGGATGAAAAGCTGAAATAATGGAAAATATAAGGAGAGGATAAAAAACTAGAAGGAAGAAAAGATTTTTTTTTTTTTTTTTTTCTTTCATGTGTGTTGGGCAAAAGGATAGAAAAGTGGGAGAATAAAAAATGTATCTATGTTTTCTTTTTTTGGTTGGGTGGAAAAAATGTTGGTGAAAAAATAATTTTGTGTTAATTACTATTAAACCCCTATCATATAAGAAACTATTTTGTTCTTTATTATTATTATTATTATTATTATTATTATTATTATTATTATTATTATTACTTAAAATTTTAATTTCAATAACATCGTGTTAACAAATGAATATTAAGATTACATGAGGTACAAATTTGTAATTGTGTTCTCAAAGGTAGAAGAAGAAGAAGAATACCCAATTACCTTTAATTACATTTTTTGGGGTTTAAGATCACTTTAGTTAAGTAATTAGAAGAAGAAGAATAGACTAAAATATGATAAGCATGAATGCTAGATCCACCAGAATGATATTGCTTTATATCTTGTTTAGAAAGGGGAAATGAACGAAATAAAATTATTTTTTTAAAAGATATTAGATATACTTATATACCCCACATTTTAACAGTTTTGTAGAAACGAATTAATATCATAACAATGAAAAAAGGAATAGAATGACTAATTAGAAAATCTCTATTCCATTTCACTCATTCATATGTATTACTGTTTCGTGGGAAAATGGGTGAAATTAATTGTGGCAAAATTATGTTTTCTATACTTATTTCTATAAAACACAAATGAGATATTATAGAATATCTTTATAAATCACCGTACATTCTTAGCGTAATGGTCATTTCACAAGTATAAGTATTTGTGGGGTGTGAAGAGGTAAGGGTTGGAGTTCAAGTTTTTAGGAGGAAGTTTCACACATATATAAACTTACTTAGGTTAGAGTAGAATTTCTACTTATTTATATATATATATATATATATATTAGTATTTATTTAAATTCTCCAATACTGTAAAAAAATCTTACTCATTTTCATTATGATTTGTTTCATTCATTTATAAATTCTGAAATGTAATTAAAGGTAATCTCAAAGGTAGACCCAAAAAAAAAAAAAAAAAAATCGTACCCGAGCCCCATTATACAATCCAAACTCAGAAAAATACTCAATCCAACTCGGGGTAAAAAATGGTCAACATGTACCTGACTCGCTTAATCCTTGATCAAGTTGGGTTAACTCTACCTGGCACATTTTAAACTGAACTTTCCCCTAACTTATTAGATTTAGATTAGGTAGTATAATATATTCATTCTTCATAGTCTTACAAGCATATCTAGTATTTATATTGATGATATACTGTACTTAAAATAAACACGTTATGGTCTATGACATTTAGTAATTTTTTTTCTTTATTCTTTTATGGTAATGATATTATTGGTGAACTATGAATTATATAAACTTAAGAATCTATGTATTATTTACTCTCTTTTTTTTTTTTTTTTTTTTAACAAATTTGTTATTTGTTTTCTTGTTTGTATGAAAGGATGATAAAGACAACATAATCATAGTATTAGTTATTATTATTATTATTATTATTATATTGCATGTGAAAAAATAAAAACAAACTCGTAATTTGATCGACTCAACCTGTTTACAATCCATTGAAAATGACTTATTTGTTTCCCGTAACTCAATTAGCCTTACCCAAACCATTTGCTAGGTGTAAACGTCAAAGACTCAAAGGATTAGTCTCTACTTTCTAATGGGAGTATATTATTTATTAAAAAAAAAAAAAGTTACGAGCACATATTTGTCCATTACAATCAAGACACATTACTATTATCATTATTATTTTTTACTTAAATTAAATGTGCTCGTAAACATTGGTAACTATAACTTTTTTTGTGTTTGAGCGAAGTGCACAAAACTCCGCAGGACAAAATAATAGTATAATTAATATAGGGATTGCCGAAATAATAAAAAAAGAAATCGGGATTGCCAAAAACATAAAAAAAAATGAACAAAGTAAAATCATTGAGTTCCGTTCCGTGAACCACAATGCCAAATTTGTGATTCAAAGTAAAAACAGAACTCCGTCTTACTCATACCCTCTAACGCCGTCATCTCCGCCGCAACGTCGTTACTCTAACGGCGTTCTCGACTAACGGAGTACGACCCAATAGGCCAAAAAAAAAACAAAAAAAACAAAAAAAAAACGAAAAACGAAAAACAGAATGCAAAATAAACTGTATAAAAGATCTTCAACTACGCAGCAGACATAGAGAGAGAAGAGAGAGAGAGAGAGAGTCCGGCCTTAAGCCCAGCCTTTCGCCGCACTGCTCGTTTTTAGAGCAAAGAATTTAAAAAGAAAAGCGAAAGACAAGAGAGAAAAAAGATAGAGAGAGAGATAGTAAAGGAAAAAGAAAACAACAAGAGAGAGAAAGAGAGCTTTTTTTTTTTTTTTTTTTTTTTTTTTTACTGGTCGAAATTCGAAGGAGATTGGTTCTGCATTATTGGTGTTTAAAGCTTTGAATTCAGACACTTTGGTGAGTAAACTATGAGTTTCAAATTCAGTTTCCTTTTGTTTAACAACCTGGGAGTTGAAACTTCACGTCAATTGTTGCAATTCTGATCAAACTAGCAGTTAATCCATTATTATCCTACTATGTTTATGGATCTTTATGTTATGGTTTAAGGTTTTGATTTTTTGTTTAATGATAATTCTGATGGCAGATTCGCTGACTTCTGTGACTCAATTTTTCCGGGCTCATGGTTTTACTTTTACGTGTACGGAAAATATGTAAAGCTGAATTGTTGGTCAAGAAAATTTTCTTCCCAAGTGTTTGAAGCAATAATTGAGAGCAATTACATAATTTGGAGCTATTCGATTTATTCGAGGAAGTGAATGCGCCTTCGATCTTTCTCTTCTCTCTAGTACGCGGATCTGAGAAGCACCAGTGAGAATTTGAGGCTCCAACGTTCCAATTCCGCTTTGAGAGTTCTGAATTTTCGAAGAATTCAATTATTAGTCAGAGAATTCACTGAATTTGAGGCTCTGAGGATACTTTCTTTACATAATTCAGTTCAAAAAAAAAAAAAAAAAAGACATGGAGCTTCCTCAACCTCGTCCCTTTGGAACCGCAGGTACTTTCAGAAACATGTTTTTTTGTTTTCAAATTTGTATCGTTTAGACAACAATGAAAATATGTTTTGGTTTTTGTTTTTTTGGTATAGGACGAAAACCAACACATGATTTTCTGTCACTGTACACTCATTCAACTGCCCAGCAAGATCCAAGGCCATCTTCTCAAGGTAAATTTTTTTTTTTAAAAAATTTTTAAATATAGTAAAAAATAATGAAATTTATTTTTTCTATTTCAGTCATCTAAGATCTCAAAAATTAAAGGAATTTTTTTTTTTTTTTTTTTGGGTTTTAAAGATTTTTGTTTTGTTGGGGGAGTTGGTAATTTGGGTTTTTATGTTTTTTTTTTTGATAAACGGACTTTAATGTTTTGGATGTAAATAGAAAATATATAATGAAAAGCAGATATATCTATCTTGAATCTTGATTCTCGAATAATAATGAATAGGCATCACAATTTTGTGTGTGTGCACGTGACGGCAATTGAATCATGGATCTGGGCCATGAGTTTTAAGTGGGCAGATTTTTTAAACAGGTTGTCGAATCCGAAAAGGAAGGGGTTAGAAGTTAGCAATTAGCACCATCAGATTGGAATTGGGCTTTTGGTGGGACCCATTTAGGATTTTGACAAATCAAAATTTGACGTGTCACATCAAGGGCACTATTCAAGCATATCATCAATATCACACATGTTACCCAAAAAAATGCTTTGAGACACTGCTATCAGCCCCATGAGTCACGCCCTTGATCTTCATCTTCATTCATGAAATGTGATTTTAATGGTGGTGAAATTATGTCCATCGCACATGCATGCAAAAGCTGCATTGTGTATTTAATTTTTTCATATATTGGTATTTATTATGATGGGGGAATTTTTTTTAATTAAAAATATCAAAAATATTGGATTTGATTTGACAAAAAAACACTAAGCGGGCGTTTGCCTAGGAATAAAGTTGTGTTTTGTGTTTTTGGCCGAGTTTCACGGCACTGTTCATGACCCAAACACGTTAAATGCAGATTTCTAGGTAAATATTGGGTCCCATGGTATTATTCATAATTTAAAAATTATTTTGTTACAGTATTTCAGCAATAAATTTTCAATTTTAAGCAAAATAAGCGGTATATAAACAGACCCTAAAAAATATTAATAGAGTTACAAGACTCTTAGTATTTTCATTTTAAAAAAAAATATATTAAAATTACAACTCAACAATGTTAATCTAAACAGATTTTAAATTCAAAATTTTAGTAGCTAGGCTAGATAATTTTGAAAATTTTAGCACCGTATTTTTTTTTTTTTCCTGCCAAATTCGAAATTTTCTTAATGTAGCTCATACCACCAGACACCAAAATTTGAACTTTCTTGTTTAACTTTTGCCCATTCAGATTTCATATTAATTTAATATGAGAACCATGTTCAGATCTGAATTCCATGAATTGTATAGTTGTCAAAAATTTTAAAAAGACTTACTTTTTTTTATTTTTTATTTTTATTTATATATATATATATAGAGAGAGAGATATTGTTTGGTTGCAAATTTCATAGAGGTAGTTGAGGACTTTTTTTTTAAGGTGTGTGGCTCTAAAATTTTTATAAATTTACATGGGAGTACATGTTAGCCAGGTCTCTCTCTTTGTGGAGAAAGTATCTTTTGTAATTATTATATCTAATCGCTCATATCATAATTCAATGAGTGAATAACATGTGATTCAGTTTTATACTCATTTGTTATAATTGATTTTATACCAATCTTCCAAGTTCCCGTCCTATGATTTTCATTCATTAAATTATTACATGGATGACTTTTTCTAAAAGAAAAATTACATGGATGACTTGACTTGGTATAATTGAAACACGAGAGCTTTTTTTTTTCTTGTTGCCCATAATTACATAAACATATGCTCATTTATCAGTCTTACCTAGATCTAAATAGGAACTCCTTTGTTTCTTCATGCATGAACAGGAAGTTACCTCAAAACTCATGATTTCTTGCAACCATTAGAGCGGATAGGAAAGACCAGTGCAAAGGAAGAAACCACAGCTGAGATATCATCGGTGGAAAAGCCACCGCCTCCGGCACCACCGCCTTCGGTGGAGCACACTCTCCCCGGAGGGATTGGGACTTACACTATAAGCCACATTTCATCCTATTTTAATCAAAGGGTTCCAAAGCCAGAGGGGTCAATATATACAGTAGCACAAACAAGTAGTACAGATAGGAATGATGAAAATTCCAACTCCAGTTCTTATACAGGAAGTGGGTTCACATTGTGGGAAGAATCTGCGTTGAAAAAGGGAAAGACAGGGAAGGAGAATATGGGTGAAAAACCAGTCACAAGAGGTAAAAAAACAAAGTCGTTTTAATCGTTTTTGTGTCCCATAACTTTTCTTTTTTTTCAACATTCACTCATGCATGCATTACCGACAGTCCGACACATACGTAGTTTGTGTGCCTAGTGAGCTTAAAGAACAGCCAAAGTTTTGTCACTGGTTTTAACCTCTTCTTTCTTTTTCTCTCCTTAGAGCCTCTCATTCGTTCATGGTCTAAAACAACTCATAATGAATAATTTTTAGGTACTCTTAGAACTTGATAAATGGTACTTACTCTTTTTATATTTATGATAAGGTTCATTCGTTAAATTTATGGTGAGATTTATCATAAATATGAAAGTAGAGAACACCATTTTACTATACTCTGAAAATGCTCAAATATTTTCCCTTCACCGGAGAGGAAAAAAAGGCCCAAAGTTTAATTTGAGGGTAGCACATAGATTTTGAAAAGTAATTTGTGCATCTATTCTTTCCATTTGTATTTTTCTTGCAAAATCAGTCCTTGATTGTTTGAATTTGAAGCGTTGCAAAAAGTAGGCCTATTATCAGCTATCATATATATAGGGACATGACATGAGGGCTATATATTGAAAATGATCTTAAATATGTTATCATAGGAGATTAAGAATATCTTTCTCAAAAAAAAAAAAAAAAAAAAAAAATTAAGACTATGACATGCTGGTCTATGGTCAGAAGTCTTTACCTAATAAATACAATTTAAATTAATATTCAGTTTATATACAATTGTAAGACATTAAGAATATGAAATTATGGTCTATGGTCAGAACTCTCATCCTAATACAATTTAAATTAATAATAATTCAAAAAAAAAAAAAATTCTGGATGTCCTTTCAATTTCTGTTGCATAGCTGTACAACCACTTCCTGGAGAACAAATTTTCAAATCAGGCTGGTCAAGTTCCTCGTAACCAAAAAAATAATTATAATAAAAATAAAATTTCGAATCAACATTGAAATGTAATAATAAAAGAATTATTAAAGGTGTGAGACATTGCAAGTGTAATAATCTCCAATAATATAGGTTCAAACAATGAAGCAACCATCTATAATCTACTAATTAAAAATTTTCAATTTTTTTTCTTCTTCTAAATACATATAAAAAATTAGGGATCATCCAGAAACCAGATATAAAATTAGTTCTAGATTTAAAATTAATTGGAGCAGCTCTCCCTCCCTGGAAGACAATTAATTGGGTGACCAACGTTTGATTAGTTTGGTTGATTGCAATGTTTCGATGGGCCTTTTGGGCCATCAGTAGGCTACGCAACATTCCGGGATAGCCCATCATCATCTCCTATACAAGGGCCCAAAAAGAAAAAAGAAAAAGAAAAGAAAGAGGAAACTAGATAAAATAAAATAAAATATATAAAAGAAATAGTAGGTTTAATTTTTTTTTAATTATTATTATTGATTTTATCATCAGTTCATACGTTTTTGATAACTAGAATAAATTTTTTTTACTTAATATATAATCCAAGGATGAATATAATCCTAAAAGAATTGAAGGATAAAATTACCATAGTAGAAAATAAAAAATTTAATAAAGGCTAAGGTCATGGCTTAATAAACTATTAAATTTATTACACTTGCTAATGCTATTGGTATTGGTCATAACATTTTCTCAACAAAAAAAAAAGAGTACTGGACCTAACAGATTTTCTTTAAAAAAAAAAATTAATTAATTAATTGATGTGGTCAAAACTTTTTTATATGTAAATTAGAGTATAGTTTTGTGTCATGTGTTTAATCTAAACTTTTTAATTTTTGTGTCAATTAAGTTAATTTAATGCAAAATAAACCATAAGAACATATATCAAATTACATCTAGAAGAGAGTTTGAATACCATTTGTTTGTCCAGTTAAAAATAACTCAAATTTATCAACTTTTTACACCATATATGTGTGTTTTTATTTTTTAAATTGTACCCTTCTGAACTAGTTTTTGAATTATAATATTCGGGCATCCTCTGTACTGAATACTGTATAATTGATCATAATTATAGTATACTGGTTCGGTACAAATGGAAATACGAAAATTCAATCCTAAATGACATCCAACCAAAAAAAAAAAAAAAAACACACTTCACTGAAACCTTGGCATGTACAGAAGCTGGGGCGAAGTTGAGTGGACAACAATGGACGACGTCGTCAGAGAGGCCATCACTGTCGTCTAACAGTAACAACAACAACAACAACGACAACCACCGCAACAGCTTCAGCTCTCTCTCTTCCTCTCAGTCAGTCAATTTCTCCTTCCTCTGTTTCTCTTTCATGTTGTTTTCTTTCATTTCCTTTTCAGTTTAATGCACTGTAATCAAGGGAGTAATGGGTTTATAGGAAATGCTGAACAGGGCTACAGGGCAGAAGAACAAGAACAAAAGCTTCATGGAAATGATCAAATCCGCACAAGGTAGTACCCATGAAGATGACATAATAATAGACGATGAGGAAGAGTTTGTCCTTAAGAAAGAGCCCTCTACTCCTGTTGCTACTACAGCTACTACTACTCCCCACATAGGTATATTCTCACTCAAAAGCTGATATTAATTATTATTACTTCGTTTCTTGTTTCCCAAGAAACTGGTTTCATTGCCAGATTCTTGTGTTATATAGACATATGAAATGTAGTAAAAGATTGTTTCTTTTAGTTTCCCTTCTTGTTTTCATTGAATTAAAAAGTGTGAGTCTATGCAGGGGAGCTGAGGGTAAAAGTGGACGGGAAGAGCTCTGATCAGAAGGCTAACACGCCACGTTCCAAGCATTCTGCAACAGAGCAGCGTAGAAGGAGTAAAATTAATGATAGGTAAGTCTTCCAGCCTCTTTTTCTCATTTGGAACTGTTGTATATATAGCTATATGCATGGATAGGTTGTAATAATGATGTTTTAGTTTGGATAATATTGTTTTATAAGGTTGTTAAAGTGAAAATTCAACTTCTGGAATTTTCTAAGTGAAAATTCAAAATTAAGTATGTTCGATTGGTTGTAGCTTTGGCTTGATCGATTGAAATGGTAAAAAAATAATACTGGAGTCTTTGGATGAATCGATCGCTATTTGATTCCTGTTTGATCGATCGAAAAGAGCACTTGATCAATTGAAAGGAACTTTCAACCAATCGAAAGTCCCAAAACAAGATTTCTGTAGAATTTTCTAGTGACTATTCAGAGAGTTTGAAGAGGTTTCAAGTCTTGTGAGCAGTTTTATGAAACATTTTAACTCTTCATACGTGTCTTTTGATAATATATAACCCTATGGGTATAAATAGAGACTTATAAGTTACAAAGAAACACAAGAAATCCTATGGGTATTCTTCAAAATTGCTATTTGTAAAACCCAATAAACTTGGTAGTATCCTAGAGACAAATTTGTAGAAACCCTTTAGTAACTTGCATATTGAGACAAATATTGTCTAACTATAACATTCAATTGTGCCTCCAAGTCGATCACTAATTTCTATTTACTTGATATGTTCATTTTGTTCTTTAATTGTTACTCCTTGATTTGGTAAAATCCCAAACATGAACTATGTCTCTGTATTTGTTGCAGGTGTGTTTGAGTTCTTGTACTTGGAGGTTGTTTATTTCTTTTTGGAGAATCAAATATTAATTAAAACATCTCTCATTCCTGCTTAATATTTGCCATGATGTTTGTTATTTATTGAACTAAGCAGTCCCGGTCCTAGTAATTTCATCACTAAAGTGTGACATGCTTGTAATGATACAACTTTGAAGTCCCTAATAGACATGAACATAATAGCCTGCGAACCTCTAAAACTTTCTGGCAGTCTCTTTTATGAAACATATCATCTGTATAATAGTTTTTCATTCAACTCCCCTTTCTTGATGCACAAAATAGTCGAATTGAAATTTGTCCCTTTTTTTTATGTTATTTTATCTGCTTTATAAATGTCATTCTTTTTTTTTTTTATTAAATTGTAGTTTCATTTTCATATAGTTTGTGAGTGGAGGTTTGGGGGTTTGTTTCTAGTACCATTATAGCTGTCTAAGGTTGTCTCTGGTGAAGTTGGGAACAAGGCTGATAAGTAATCAAATAGAAGATAATGCAAAAGCAGTTTTGCAAGTTAGATTAGAATGGTTGAACAGTTTGTTTTGAAATACAGGGAGTGGGGTGAGTGCTTTTGCAGTTTCCTTTCTCTGTGTGTGTCTGTCTTTTGATTTTTTATGGATGCTACAAGCAACACATGACAGCTGTGGTGATTCTTTTTGTTGGAAACTTACATTAATCATATTGATGTTCTGCATAACCATATGCAAGTAATATTTTCCCCCTGGTCAAACATAAATAAAAGATTTATGGTTTTGTGGGAGTACCGGTTAGCATTATGGCTCTTTTTTGTTTTTAGAAGCAATCAGTTGATTGTGTACTAATTAGGTTTTTGCCAACATCTTATTCTAAAAAAATGAAGTTATCATGCAGATTTCAGATGTTGAGGGAACTCATTCCTAATAGTGACCAAAAGAGAGATAAGGCATCATTTTTATTAGAGGTATATACATATCTTATTGTAATCTGCCCTTTCACTTCTTTCCCTCACCTTACGTTGTGCTAACTATTGAATGGTGGGGTATTGGAATCTTTTGCAGGTTATCGAGTACATTCAGTTTTTACAGGAGAAAGTACACAAGTATGAGGGGTCATACCAAGGATGGAGCCATGAACCGGCAAAATTGATGCCATGGGTAAATTTTATTTTGCCTCTATGCTCTTTGTGTAATTTGCAAAAATCAACACTCATTAGATTTCTTACTTCTTATTATGTATTTAATGATTTATTTTGTGTGTGTATCATCCAAATGGACTTAGTGAGGTGGAAATTTTTGCATTTTAAAGAATGCTTATTTTACACACATAAATGATCATATATTTGGAGAACAAATATTTGAATTTAAGCCAAATCATAGTCTATTGAAAATTTATTTTGCAAAGAATCTTGTTTGCTTATCTCAATTGCATCCATATTTTGCATACCCTTTTGCAAACATTACCATAGTGTCTAATTTCTAGACCTAGGCTACCAGGGAAAGAATCTTAGAAAATCTGATAAAAGCCTTTCAACACCTGTGCAAAAGGTTTGAACAAGAGTGCTAGGAATAGTGCACAATTAAATAAAGTAGATGTTTCCCTTGATTGGATAATCTTGGGCATACCACATCAAGCTTCCCACATGGGAGGTGATAATGATGACGTTGAGGGCACACTATCTTCTAAGAAAAGCTATCAAGCCCTTTTCAATTGAGATACAGCCCTAGGGGATAGTTTAGACTATTCAAATCATGTTAACTGTAAGATCTAGAAACTCTGTTGAATGAGTAACAGTGAACATCAAAGTGGACACACCAAAAGAAGTTATGACATCTAACAAGAGTGAGGTTAAGCATGTGTTATCCCAACCTAGAGAGGTGGCCAAAGAAACCCAAACACAAAACGCCTAAAAGAGTTTGAGGTGGCATCAAACAAAGAGCACATTTCCCTTGTAATCCAGTGTACACCCAACAGTTTGGTTAATGGATCCATGGGTATTTGTCTGTTTGAAGTCAGCACATGTTAGGCTCAAGTGGTTTACTTTTAGACCATTCAAAGTGTGAAATCAACCTGGTTTCCATGCCATGTGGACTACCAAAAACAAACTGCAGTAGCTAGACTCTGACTTGCTAGAGTACTACCTAAAGCTATTCTAGACGGGGTCAAGTCTCTCCCACTCTGGGAGAGTTGGTGCAGATAGCATATTGTTACCGATTTAAATTAAGGGATTTTGAATTTTATTTTGAGGTTTTAAGGGATTTGATTGCTGTTCAAATTATGAGCTGATTTCTCCTTACTTATTTGATGTAATTTAGAACATATTTAAAGGCTCCAGAGAAAACATTATGAACACATATGATTGATGAAAAAAAAATTTCGTTAGAATTTTCCAATGGATTGGTGTTGATTCCTAGCTATCTAGGTATTGATTCCAAGGTTTTTGGCTTGGTGTTTATTCCTAGGTCAATCCTTTTTTTGTTCTGTTTATTTTTCTCAATTTTACTATCAATCTTGTGCTGCATCAGATCTGTTCCACTGCTGAAACCTAATAGTTGATGATATCTCCCTTGTTTGAAACAGAGAAACAATCACAGACCAGCAGAAAGTTATGTTGATCAATCACGAGGTGTAAATAATGCGTCTGCTCCTGCATTAGTGTTTGCTGGGAAGTTTGATGAGAAAAATATCTGCGTCTCTCCAACCATTGCTGGGAGTGCACAGAACCCAGTAGAATCTGACATAAGTACTGCCACTACCTTTAAACAGATGGATAACCACCCCATAATCACCAATAAGGGAATACCCTTTCCTATGTCGCTGCAGCCAAATGTCTTCACACCTGTCAGGATTAGTGGTGCAGTACCTCAACTTCCTCCTAAATTGGCATCTGATGCAGAAAACATTTCATCTCATCCTCAACCACAGTTATGTCAACTGAGATCATGTCCTACTGATGGCGGCACAACTAGTGACAAGCCAAAAGAACAGGACTTGACTGTTGAAGGTGGTACCATTAGCATATCAAGTGTGTATTCTCAAGGGTAAGTATATGTGTAATTTACATGATTACTTAGTATCTTGACTTTCTTTAAGGTAAGCCACACATTATTAGACAAACTGTGAATTTCACTTTGGGTCTTAATGCTGTTGGTTCGTGTCTGATAAACATTAAAATGTACACACTATTAAGACACTTATTGAACTGCCAGATTAGGCACCTAGGTGATCCTAAATTTTTGGCACTTCTCGTGGCATGATCTTTAAAGGACCATATTCCTGTTAGGTTACAACAGGACTCCAATTATTTGAGTTGGATGCTGCAGATAGCATTTGCACTGGACCATATTCTTCTTAATGATGTCCCTAGGTTGACTTGCCTTCAGCTCACTGAGCAGCTCTTCCATATTAGGGAACAAGCAACTCATGCTGTTGATGATTGGCACCTTGTTCTAAATTTTATAGACGATATATGTAATAGCTATAATAGTCTTGGTAAGATGGTTGGAGGATGCTGATTTCCCATTATTGTACAAGCCCTGTCAACTTTGACTATTCCTAGCCCTAGGCCACTTAAGCATGAGTTTTGAACTCATTTCCACATCAAGTCGAGAGTGATTGGAATAAACCTTTTAGCATGTATACAAAAAAAAAAAAAAAGTCGTACCTATTACACAAGTGACAAGACTCACTTTTGTAGGGTCAGGGAAAGGTGGTTGATATACAGTCTTATCCTAAATTTTGGAGAGGCTTATTCCCAAACTTGAATTGTGACTCATTGCTTGGACAAAAAGCACTGATCATCGCACGAAGGTCAGACCTCTTGTTGATCGAAAATGTCATTCTTTAAATGGCAGTTCCTCCCCTTGAAAAAGCATGGTGGGGTGGAGAGTGAGGTTGTGCTTCAAAACCTACTAGGTGGGTGTGTGTAACTTAGCAATAAAAAGAAAAATTTGCTTGAAGTCAGTGATCTACATGGTAGACTTTATTCTCAATTCATTCTCCATTAGTCAGTAAAAGGAGATTTTGCCTAGTAGTAATTTGTGAACATCATTTTGAGAGCCGTACTTTGAATCAATTATTGATTAAAAATCTCTAACATGAAGGGGTATTTGGTATTGAACAGGTTGTTAAATACTCTGACAGAAGCACTGCAGAGTTCTGGAGTGGATTTGTCACAAGCCAGTATCTCAGTACAAATTGAGCTTGGAAAGCAATCTAATGGTAGAGCGACCAGACCACCATCTGTTGTAAAGGTATATAAGTATATTAATATTTAACACCATAATTGGTACTCGAAGTCTCTTTTCAAGTAAAATTTTTATTAGAGTTTAGTGCACATATTTTATTTCCATCTCTGTAGAACTTGTAAAACTTGGCTAAACTTTGTCTTCCAATGGTTCCTAGGTTAATGAGGTTCCAACTAGCAATCAGGGGACAATACGCTCTAGAGTTGCAAGTGCTGAAGACTCTGACCAAGCCCGAAAGAAGTTCAAGACAGGCAAAAGCTAAAATGACAGTTTCACTATTTTCTTATTTTTCTAATTGTATTAATTGATTTTTTTGGGTAGCCTAGATCATCTTGGGAGGGTTTATTCATGTCTTCTGCTGGTTTATAAACTACCCAGTTGAGACCAAGATTGATTGTTTGTACATGTAGCATCTTTCAATTAGTTTGTTGGGATCCACATATTTCCCAGCAAAATAATATGTATTATTTATTTTCTATTTGTTGTCATCATAGAGGCTTCCATGTAAGATTGAGAAGCTGCTTTTTCATTTAAAGCTTCCATTCTTGTAAAGTTTCTTTCAATATTATTTTTCTTGATTCCTGAAATGTAAGAGAATTTTTTTAATTGAAGGGTGCTGTAACATTTTTTATTGCTTTAAATTCCAAAAATATTTGTCTGTATCCTCAATTTCAATGCTTTAAAATAACAGTAAGGATTGATGACTTGGTATAGAATAAGGAAAAGAATATGGCATAGAAAGATGAAAAATAAAAGGTAGTGTTTATTCCACGTAGTGTGTGGATCCACACATCTATATATAAATATATATATATATATATATATATATATATATATATAACTGAAGCTTTTGAAGCTCCCATAATTTTTCACATCATCGCTATTTAAAAAAAAATTAAAAAATATTTTTATTTCCCAATCCACGTCATCATTATTTTCAAATCATCAGCATTATTAAAAAAAAAAAAAAAAACTAGCTAAAAAAACCTAACCGATACCCAAATTTTTGTTCTGCTTCCCCAAACCCTAAACCTCTTCTTACACACCGGCTCTTTGTTCTCTATTTCTCTCCCTCATCTCTCTTCTCTACCCTTTCAACCTCTGATTTGTTTTTCAATCAAACCCGTTAAAACCCTAAACATCGGAGTACTAATTAGCCCAATTACCTTATTTTCTTTTCTATTTTTTTTGTTGAATCACTGCTATTATCTGAATTAATTCTTTGCTTCTTGCATATTTCATTGATAGGTAAATCACGTAGCCACTGAATCATCATCACCAACGTCGATCGTTCATGCTAATTTTTCTATTATATACTATCCTTTGTGTAAGTTCCCCGGTAAAACCCTAAACCTCTTCTTACACACCACTAAAATTATTGAACAAAGAGGAATTCAATAATTTTGGTATTTTTCATAAGGACCCATCGCATGCGTGTGACGGTTTTGTTTTCAGGATGAAGCAGAGGGTGGGCTGGAGCCTGAAGGCGAAATTGAAGTGGAGGGGCCTGGGGAGGCTGAAGTGGAGAGTGAAGGTAATTGTGTTAATTGAACTGACCACCACCGACTCTCACCATTATAGTTTGTACACCCAGGCCAGGCCACAATATGTGTAAAGACATTCTCTCTAATTCGATATCCAAAAGTGAGTGTTGCCCCAAAATCTCCCGGTTCAATTTCTCAAGAACTCCTTGGTAAGATCACCTTGAATCCTCAATCTTCCTTATCTTCTTCCTTTTTTGTTGCTGTTGTCCTAATCTATTTGAGGCTGAAGGATTGATTTGGGGTTTTTATTAGTTTTGGGATTTTGGGGTTCCTAATTAGGGTTTGCTGCAATTATAGATTTTAATTGCTAATATGTTTCCTCTTTGTTCTTTTTTGTTTTTCCCAGGGGAACACCATAGAAGATCAAATTCTACCTATGCTTTGTCTCTTGGTGTTTTGAGGTTTTAATTTAATTTAGGATTTCCTCCCTAACCTGTTCTCTTTATTTATTTGTTAGTAGGAGTGAAATTGTGGTTTTTGGGTCCAGTTTAGCACTTTGGTTTACTAATTTGTGTTTTTTTAATTCAAAACTTCTGAATAAGGTTTTAAATATATTTTGGGTTCTATTGGTTGTTATCCATATAATTGTAGACAAGCTATGAGTCTTCCATGTTCGAAAGACTTAATCTTCATCAAAATATATGAACACGAACAAAAATATTTTTAATTTTGCATTTCGTAGGATTTAGTTTTCTGTATTTTGGTTGGTTGGTTTTGATTTAATTTATTGGGTATCAAACTTGTGAAGAATTTTGGAGAGCAAGCTTGATCAGCTTTGTGGAGGCTCTTTGTGTTCTAAACCTGCTTGTATGTTAGTAAGAGCAAAGTAGATGGTGAGGTTTTGGGTTCAAGATCCAGCCAATGTATGTGTATCTTACTTATAAAAAAAATGTAGGTTAGCTCAGTCTTTAGGCTTATCATAGCAATTTCTGTTGTAATTTTGTACAATATCAGCTCTGTTCCATTTCAATTCCTTTTATACATTGTATAGTTTCTTCTTATAGTGTTATAGTTTTTTCAATGATATGATTGTGATTTAAAATGGTATGGAGAGCTGCAAAGATATGTTTGATCTAAATTCCAAAAGGAGCAGCCAGGAGCAGTTATGCTAATTGTTACTCCCTATAAGATGCATTTAGATTTTATTTATTCTGCCACTTCCCTTATTGTTATATCACTGAATTATCCTCTAGACTTATTATATTCGTAAATGCTCTTGATGACTTTTTTTCATATTAGGGAAGTTATTAATAGCTTTACTATAATTAATCTCTAATTTGTTTTAATTGGAACTCTTACAATACAAATATGTAAGTAAGTACATATATGTAATTGCAGGTATAGAGCTACAGCCATGCTTAGCATGCCATCAACCTCATTGAAATTTATGTTGCATAAAGGATATAAGAAAGTTGTGTTGTTTTCACCTTGCAATGGCAAAGACAAGATTTAGCAAAATAAGTACAGCCTCCAAAGTTTTATTCAGCAAAAATATAATCAGGATGAGATTTTGATTGGTTTATCATGTCAGGTAATTCTCCCAATTCTTTTCAAATTTGTTTTCCCAAATTATATCCATTTGTCTCTCTATTTGTTTGTAAACTCCACCATTGAATCTCTGTACATCCCTATTTTTTCCTCTCTTTTTTCCATATGGATTTTTCTTTTATTTCGTTTGGTTCCCTATTGCTTGATAATTTTTCTTTTTCTTTTTTTTTTTTTTTTTTTTTTTTTTTTTTTTTTTTTTTTTTTTTGTTTGATGGGTTTCCTTTGGTTTTGGAGGATTGCAAGGAACACAACCTAGAAGGTTTTAATTCTTCTACTATTCCGTTTTGTTCCTTTTTTCTACTATTAAAAAAAAATCGAAACAAAGTTCTCCATTGTTCTATGGTTCATCATTTTAAGTTGTACTATGTTTTTTTATTTTTATTTTTTATTTTTTTTTATATTTAATTTTTTTAATGAAAAAGTTGTACTATGTTGATAAAACAAAGTTTAGAAATTTAGTACTTTTATTGTTAATTGCTTCTTCGCTGAGATGTAATTGTTCTCAACTCTATAGGATTCTCTTCTTCTTTTTTTCTCTTTTTTTTTGGTTATGGTTTTTTTCCCTAGCCTGTGTTTATATTAAACATGTTGATGAAAGGGTGATTATTTACATTTAAAGCTTTTTTTTTAATGAGAATCACAAAGACATCTAAAACTGAAAAAGAAAGTTTAAAGTCCTAGAGTTTAATATATAGATTGCTTAAGTTGAATTTTATGCCCTAAGACTTTGGGGTTACACATCAATTTTTTCATCTTTGTTGAAAATCTGAGTTGGATCATATTTTGTTCTGAACCTATTACTGTTTTAGAATCCAAATTTTGGATTGGAATCATGCTTTTCTATATTACTTGCAATTAATTTTTTAACTCAAATTTGTAGTTGGATTGTCATATCTTTTGCCTCATAGAATGTTAAATGTTGCAGGTGGTTTCTTTTACCCAAACTTGTGTTGTGGACTTTTATTATTGCCCATAATCCATCCTATGATCCTTGCTTGACACTTGAGGTTAGAAGAAAAGGAGAGAGCCCCCTTTTTAAATTTTTTTTTTTTTTATTCCGTAGCTATTTTCAACCAGACAAGACTTGGTTTTTGGGCATTAATTGCAAGGCCATGAAAGTTCTTAAATTGAAGGATCTACATTGGCAACTGCTTATTCTTAACTTAAATTTGTTAAGATTCTCATCCCTTTTTTAGTCAATTTGTATTCTCCTTATATTTTCCCCCATTTTGCTCTTGCTTTAACATTCTGTACTATTATGGGTTAAAAAAAAAATTATAATATGCTTTGAGCCATAATATACTTTGAGCCAAATTATAAAAATTATTCTGTGCATCGCACGGGTTAGCGACTAGTAGCAAAATATAATTGAACTCGTGACTTTAAGTTACGAGTTCAATTATTTTTGGTACAGGTTTTTCCACACAATGTGTGGAACAAGTTTTTCCCCAAAAAAAGCTTATCTGTACCTTATGGTTTGTACTTCAAAGAGAAAGTTTGCTTTGCAATGTAGAAGCAGCAAAAGTAGGGTAATAGAAATTCTTTTAGGAAAAAGGAATTGGAGCTTTGTAAAATGGAGAGTGCGTTCAGGTCAAGAGAAGAAGACTATGAGCTTCAATGTAGCACCAAGAAGGTCAAAGAGAACCATTGTATGGATTCACCTTGCTACGATGCCACCTCTCTTCCTCAGAAAGAGAGCAGTTCCTACAAGGAAAGCTGGTAGGAGAGATTCTTGGGGCCTTTGAATGAGCTTTTGACGTTGGCCCCAACATGGAGATAGAAGCCGAGTCTGATGATGAGTTGGCTGACCTGCCTACAGGTGAGAAGGTAGTGAAATTTTCTAGGGATATGAAAGCGAAGATAAGGGCTCCTTGGGTGAATGCCCTCATCGTGAAAGTGTTTGGAAAGACCATGGGGTATCATTTCTTGTACTCACGACTATTGAACCTTTGGAAGCCAAAGGAGAAGATGGACTGTGTCGGATTGGGTAGTGATTTTTTCCTTATAAAGTTCTAGGCAAAGGAAGACCATGACAGGGCTTTCCGAGAAGGTCCATGGTTTATTGGTGGGCACTACCTCTTCATCCGATGTTGGGAGCCTAACTTTAAGCCGTCTATGGCGAGTTTATCATCTGTGGCAGTTTGGGTGAGGTTGCCCGAGCTACCTTAGAATATTATGAGCCTTCAGCTCTTCAGGAGATAGGGGAAGCGATTGGTCCATTGCTAAGAATTCACACACATACGGCGGAGGGGTCCCGAGGCAGATTTGCCAGACTTTGTGTTCAGGTTAACTTCAATGAACCGAACACAAAGCTCCTAAAGATGGGGGAGACTGACCAACCAGTTCAGTATGAGGGAATTACATCTCTGTGCTTTACATGTGGCTGAGTTGGTCACAAGGCGGAGCAATGCCATTACCAAGTTCGATCTCCGGTGAGAGAAGAAGGAGTCTATGAAGCAAAGAAGTCCGATGCAAGAAAACGCCAAAAAAAGCCGAGCCAAGCCTCGCTAAAGGCAGCGATGGATGCCTTCGGGCCATGGGTTTTGGTTACACGAAAAAAGCACCCTAGCAGGAAGGGATTGAAAGACAATGCTCAGGCTTTCCCTTTAAGGCCTTTTGACCAAAGTCCAAAGGGTTTGTCTACTCATTGTATCTCTAGGTCAACTTTGGGCTCAGATAAAGCTAGGGAGGGTAGTAGCGTAGGAAAGCGTAAGCCCAATAAGCCCATTGATAGTAGCCTAAATAGAGAGGAGCATGTGGAAGAGCCTATTCCTATTGTTAACCTCAAGCACATGATACTACCAGGGGAGGAAAAGGGCTTCGGTCAAGGCTTAAAGCCGAATTTCAAGGCCCAAGAACCTGTGAGTGAGAAAGGGAAAAGTAGGAAAATATCACCCATTTGGAAACAAGTGGTGGTCAATCCTTTTGGTCCCACATTTGAGAAGGGCATTAAGCTGAGTTCTCTAGACAATTCAGCCTTAATGTGGCTAAAGTCAAAGAGTTCAGAGCTGGGAGCTCCATGTCTTCCATAGCAAAGCTTGCTGACCATAACTCAATCAAGGAAAAGCAAAATATGAGTAGCAAGGAGATTCGGTCAATATAGGAGGTGGAGTTGCAAATGAGGGAAGAAGTGGAGGAAGTGGGTATGAAGACAAACTTAGACCCAGACCTGCCAACACCTCCTTCAATGGAGAACTCAATCCACCAAACCCAAGATGAAGGATCACAATCATCTGTTCATGCAACCACGGAAAGTATTGCTAAATGCATACTTAGAAGAATTGACCCATCTCTCCGTCAAGGGAAACTGGGGCACGATGTTGAAGTTGATCGTACTTGCCAAGAAGACCTATGTGATGGCAATTAGATGGTAATGGAAACACTAGGAGATGATATGCTATTGGGAGAAGGAGGTGATATGCTAATATCCCCCTAATTATGCTTTCTTGGGTTCCCCCCCCCCCCCCCATTATTATCATGAATTTAATTATCTGGAATTGTAGGGGGTCTCTTAACCCCAATTTCTATAATAATGTATCTGACTTAGTTCACATTCATTCTCCTGCAATTTCAATTCTAACTGAAACCAAAACTTGTGGTGAAAGGGCGAAAAGAATTATTAGTAATCTCCCGTTTGATGGAGCAATTTTTGCCAATACTATCGGCTTGACTGGTGGGTTATGGTTGCTTTGGGACTCCTCTCAGGTGGAAGTTACTGAGCTTGCCACAACAAAGCAGGAAATTCATGCAGTGGTTACCCCAACCTACTCCAATTCCACATGGTTACTATCTACTGTCTATGTGTTGTGGAAATTGGGTGAAATAAATCTGTTTACACAAGATTAAAGAAGAGAGAGAGAAGATAATATGACATAAGAAATTTACGTGATTCGGCAATATGCCTACGTCCACGGAAGGCGACAGAATAAATTTTCACTATAATTGTGGAGATTACAACAATGACTTGAAGACACTCTCACACAAACCCAAACCCCAAATACATCTTTGGTTCTCTCACAAATAAGTAGAGAACACCCTATTGTATTTAGACAATTTGCAAGACACAACCTCCTAGCTCTGGTGCACACACACAGAAGAAGTTATTTTGCTATCTCCCTAGCTCACGTAGGAACTCTCCTTGTTCTCACACTTAGCCTTTTTGTTCTCAATTGCTCCATCTCTATTTATAGTCAAGCTCTAGCCAAAATACCAAAACAAAGAGCACACTAGAGACTTCTATTGTTAAGGAAGTCAACAATAGTGGCTAAGCAAATCCATTAAACATTCAATGCATGCAAGCTTCCATACCAAGGAATTGTATATCTTTGACTTTGTTAATCAAGTCATACTTTTCGGCTTGCATGTATTTGGTTTGTTTCCTTACCTTCTTGACAATTCATGAATGCCATAGAGTCAAATATTTCGGCTAAAAGGTGATGCATCTAAAATGTTCCAGAACATGAGAGAATATGCAATTCTTCTATCAACATAGAAGTCAAAGATTTCGGCTACATGTCAAGTGTTCTAGACCAATGTGAATCCAAGACTTTTACTAACCAAGAAGTCTAAGATTTCGGCCATGCATGAATCTTGTTCAAGTTAATCCACCGTCATACAAATTCAAGCCATTTCAACACTATGCCAGCCCAAGGTTTGCAAAAAGATGCCTCCTCTAGGAAAATCTTATTGCAGTGTTTAGGTTACACTCCCTTCCTTGGGTGGTTGTAGGGGACTTCAATGAGGTTCTTGTAGGTGAGGATAAATTTAGGGGCTGATTTGTTAACATCAATAAGGCCCTTCTCTTCTAGGATTGCTTAGACACCTGTAGGATGATTGATAATGGTTATTCTGGAGCCTGGTTCACCTGGTCCAATCACCAACCCTTAAGTCATCTAATCCAAAAGAGGATTGATCGGGTGTTTATTAATGCGGAATGAAATCTCCTCTTTCCTGATGCATTGGTCCAACACCTCAAAAGGGCACATTCTGATCATTGCCTTATTCTGCTCTGTTTGGACAAGAATCATGATGTGAAGCTACCTTGGCCTTTTAGATTCCAACCTATGTGGCTATCCCATCCTACCTTTTTGAGTATTGTTAGATAAGCTTGGTCCAGTCAGACTGGTTTATCTAGTACAGTTAACATTTTTGCAAATAAGGCTAAAATCTGGAATAAAAATACATTTGGGAATCTCTTTCATCGAAAGAAGAGACTGCTTGCAAGGCTCCAGGGTATTCAAGTAGCCCTATCCACTTGCCCTAACAGCTTTCTGGTGGAATTAGAAAGGCAGCTAAGATCAGAATTTCATGACATCTCCAAAATTGAAGAAGAGTTTTAGGCTATGAAATCTTGAATTACTTGGCTGGTAGAAGGGCACAGAAATATTGGGTTTTATCATACGTCAGCCCTGGTACGCCGAAGGAAAAATCACATCTCCTGTCTAAAGGATTGGATTGGCAATTGGATTTAGGGAGATAGAGAAATTGCTAAGGTAATTAGGAATGGGTATGTTAAGCTGTTTTCTTCTAGCCATACCTATACCATCCTCTCTAATTGGAATCCTCCTTGCTAGCAAAGTTATTTAAATGAGGATGAGATAGAAAATCTGAGTCCCTCTATTTTTGATGAGGATATTAAAACCAGTCTCTAGTCCCTTAAGGCTTTTAAAGCCCCAGGCCCTAATGGTCTTCATGTGGGGTTCTTTCAACGATTTTGGCTTTTGGTGGGTGATTATGTGAGAGAGGAAGTAAAGAGCATATTTTCATTAGGTAGGATTCTAGAATACCTTAACCACACTATCATCACTCTGGTTCCGAAATGTAAAAATCCAAATTCCTTCGATCACTATTGGCCGATCAGCCTATGTACTACGATGTATAAGGTCATTTCAAAGATCATTGTTGGTAGACTTGGACCCCTGCTGCCTGGTTTGGTATCTCCATATCAAACTGCTTTTGTCCCAGGCCAGAAAGGTACTGATAATGCCATAATAGTGTAGGAGATTATCCACTAATTGTCTAAGAAAAAGGGGTTGAGTGGGCATATGGCAATTAAGATAGATTTGGAGAAAGCTTATGATCGGCTTGAGTGGAGTTTTATCAAAGATACCCTCTCTCTCTTTCGATTTTCGTGTCACCTGATTAAGTTGATTATGAGATGTGTTTCCTCCTCTTCATCTCCATTCTATTTAATGGGGGTGCGTTAGACCCCTTCTTTCCATCAAAGGAATTAGGCAAGGGGACCCCCTCTCCCTGTATCTCTTCATCTTGTGTATGGAAGTTTTGGGAGCCTTTATTTCAGAGAAATGCAATTCAAATTGTTGGGATCCTATTAAGGCTTCCCGTGATGGGCCGGCCTTTTTCCATCTGTTCTTCGCGGACGACCTTGTTTTATTTGCAAAAGCATATCGGAAAAATTGTGTGGTTGTCAAGGAGGTACTTGATTCTTTTTGTAGTATCTCCGGTCAAAAGGCAAGTCAAGGAAAGTCTCGGGTTTACTTCTCCCCAAATGTATCAGCTAATGTAAGGGCTGAGATATGTGATATTTTGGGATTTCACTCAATCCTTCTTTGGAAAATACTTGGGCATTTTGATTAAACACTCGGCAGGGATCCAAGACTTTGGCTATGTGATTAAGCGAGCTCAAAGCAGGCTAGCAGGATGGAAATCTAATTTACTTTCATTTGCTGGAAGACTTGTTCTCACTCAAGCGGTGACCACCACCATTTTGAATTATGCTATGCAATGTGTAGCACTTCCGGTCAAAATTTTAAGTAGCATTGATAGATGAGTCCCAACTTTTTGTGGGATTCATCAGAACGCAAGAAAAAAAAAATTCATTTGGTTAGTTGGAAGAAGATTACTAAGCCAAAGAAAGAAGGGGGGCTAGGCCTTCAAGCAGCAAGGGAAAAAAATATCGTAAGCCTAGCCAAATTAAACTAGTGCCTTCAAACTGAATCTTCATCCTTATGGGCCAAAGTCCTTACTCAAAAATATTGATCTCCAAGGAGGGTATCTAATCTGAGAAGTGTGAAAGGATCATGCTCCTCTACCTGAGCTGCCATCCGCAAAGGTGAATTAGTTTTCCAAAAAGGTACAAAATGGATTGTTGGCAAGAATAGTCAATTATCTCTTTGGCTTGATAAGTGGTTGGACAGAGGGCCTTTTCAAAGCTTGATTACAGGGCCTCTCAATAGGGGGGAGGAGGATATGATGTTGAAGGAAGTGATTAACTTCTCGAGTTGGAATTGGCAGGCTTGCTCCTTTGTGTTTCCCGAAAGGTTGATGTTGGAAATGAAAGCCACCCCTGTCTCCTTTTCTGCCCATATATCTGATTGCATTATGTGGTCTTCTTCTCCAAGTGGGAATTTTGAAATGAAGGAAGCATATAGGTTGGCTAGATTGGAGGCGGAAGCTATATATATAATGATAGTTTTGATGGTGAGTGGATTTGGAGGGTGCCTTCTATCCCTAAAATAAAATGCTTCTTATGGCAATGCCACTATAAAAGCATCCCTGTTAGCTCCTTGCTTGCTGCCAAGGGAATGAAAATTTCAATCGTTTGTCGACTTCGTAATAGGTATTGAAACAATCCTACATGTTCTAAGGGATTGCCAAGTTGCTCAGAACCTTTGGACTGCCTTATCTCCGCCTCTCCCTACTGGTTCTTTCTTCAGTTTGCAGCTCCCTGACTGGCTTCAGCTTAATTGTGGTAGCACCAAAACTATTGCCTCTTTGGATGTAACCTGGGTTATATGTTTTGCATTTGGAATATGGACCTTATGGACCTATCAGAATGGATTTTTGTTTCGAAATGATAAAAGCCAGCTGGACCCAAAACATGAAATCTTAGCTAAACCAAATGAATTTGCTTACATCAGAATCAATGGCAAGCCAACTGCCAACCGTCGGATCATTAGAGTGACATGGCTCAAGCTTAATTATGATGGTTCATCGCTTGGAAATCCCGGACGTTCTGGTGGTGGAGGGCTTATCCGAAATGACAAAGGGGAATGAATCAGAGGTTTCATGAAGGATGTTGGGTACACAACCAGTGTTGCAGCGGAGCTTTGGGCACTTAGAGATGGTATCAGGTTATGCATTTCCCTTAAACTCCCTGCTGAATTCTCGAGCTTAATGCAAATCTTATTGTGGATTTGATGCAAAAGGAAGATTGTAATCAAAATAGCATAGATGCCTGTTGAGGTCTAAAAATCACAGTATTGCGCCAAGGCCTAAAACAACACAAAGGATTGAACTGTAGAAAAAAAAAATATATATATATACACACACACACACACACACAAATATATATATATATATATATATATATATTTGGGCTTTCAAATAAAAGAAAGGGAGGAAAAGCCCAAGCCCATCAAGGGTCATAAGGAGGAACCCAAATCCATGAATGGGTAAAGGTCTCATGAAACAAAGGGAAGAAAGAAGACCAGCTCGCCAAGGTCAGAAAATCGCTAGAGAGCCCAGGGAAAGAACTGGGCCGGGATACCTGGAGATTCCCAGGAGCCTGGGATCCTCGAGACATGCAACAAAGTTAGGTTTAGATTAAGACAATTTAGGGGGGTGCCAAGAAACGCAAGGAACAAGAATAGATATGTCCCTATCAAACACCCAATATAGTAAAGGGGTCAGAGGGCCTGGGAACCAACAACTCATAAGCAAGAGCCTTGTACCTCGAGGAACCCAGGAAGAAGAACTAGGAAGGAAGGAGGCTTAGGATCTTTCGGCTAGGCAGAAAAGAATTAGCTCATCTAGGAAAAATGACAAAAGAGAAAGCAGTCAAAAGGTGGGTCTAAAAAAGTGGAATCTAGAAACCTTGGAGAAGGAAAGAACAAAAAGCTAGTCTTCTAGGACCTCCCAGAACAGGAAAGTCAGTTAAAGGCTTTTAAAGAAAAAGAAAAAAGAAAAAAGAAAAAAAACCTCAAAAGAAGAAAATAATGAGGAATAAGGAAAGGACCAGCCATCAATGATGTTGGCACAACATTGGTTCTAGTACCTAGAGGAGCAAATGGAGGGAATCAGTGGTACCCTGGAAACCCTAGGATGGCACTATAAAAGGGAAGCAGCCAATAGTGAAAGGGCATTCAGCAATAGTGAATTAGAAAAAATCCTTGAAAAAACTCTATTAGAATTCAAAAAAAGAGAGGGAAATACCACCCGGTATCCTTAAACAGATACTAGAGAATACATTTGGATTCAAACTTTGTAAGTCTTAGAGGCCTGAAGAGCCATCAAAGTCTGTGATTTTTGAACTTATTTGGACCTTGAAACATGTCCTAGTGAGCATAGTGTATTACATAATTAAGAAAGTAATGAAGTATTTTACATTGTTTTAAGGATCTCTAACGCTTTATTTTACATTCTTTCTTTATCGTTGCATTCTTTTGTTATTTCTTACTGTTCAATGCATATATTTTTTGTATGTTAACATGTATGTGTTGTAAGATTTGTGCTTTGTGCACCACCTAGTTCGAAATCAGCCCAATTTAGCTGTGATGAACTAAGCCCAATCACTTAAAACAATAAGTATTGTGCCCAGGATCTTTGTTTCTACTTGGACCAATGTGCTAAAAAAAAAAGAACCCACACAATGCCTTAGTAAGTGACTGTAAGTTAGGACTGAGAGAAATTCCTATGGTTCAAATTCAACATTGTTATCGCGAGGAAAATAAATGTACCGATGCGCTTGCTAGGAGAGGAGCTTTACTCCCACAAGATTTTGTTGTATTCTTAGAACCTCTGGCAAATGTCACCTTATTACTTAGCTTGGACTCCGTTGGGATGGTTTATGAATGTTTTGTATCTACTATTTAGTTTAATACGTTCCCCTTTCTACCCAAAAAAAGAAGAAGAAGTTCTTCCCCAAAAATAAAAGAATAAGAAAGATCATGTTAGAGCTATGAAGCGAAACTCTTGAAAAAGAACATGGACTCATGAAAAATGACATCTCTTTGAAACAAAAGTTTTCTTTGTTTTAAGGTCATAACCTTGTATCCTTTAAAGACTTTATAAATATTCAATCAATCAATCATATATATACATACATATATATATAAAAGCGAAGGCCTCTTATGGGAGAATATGAGGTTTTGTCATGTGATGCATTCCTTGAGATTTTCTTTATATATTTAGACTTTCACCTCAACAAAATTTGCATTTATATCAAAGTATTAGTTTATTGAATTAGCCAAAGAGTAAATGAATATATTAATTATATATAATTGTGTATTAATTGTTTATAGTAAAGGAATTTATATGATTATTTATTTTATAAATTTTATATATAAATTTTTATAATAATAATAATTTAGAATATAACATTCTTCCTTGTATTGAGTTGCTTTGACAACAACATACAAGTTATCTAAAATTAAATATTTGTGAATTCACTAAAATTAATCTTAACCATTTAGATTTCCTATCTCCTTCCATTGACATGTAATATGTATAATCAACATTGTAGTCTTTATTCTATGTAATTAAAAAGATTACTAATAGGATAAATACATTAATTTTGTTATACTAATTATTTTTAGTGATGCATTAATTATTAAGTATAACTAGTCACAGACCCGCACGTTGCGTGTGATAATTTTTTAGATAAAATACTATTTTAGTCCCTAGACTTTATAAAGAGTTTTTTTTTTTTTTTTTTTAAATAGTTTTATCATATTTTTTATAATCTTGTCTATAATGTTTTTTACCATTAACACATATTTATTGGTTGATAATTTGCATAAAATAGATATTAAATTAGAGGTAGAACTATTCATTAAATTTTTTTAAGTCATGGTGTATGAAGATTATGATTATATATATATATATATAATTTCCCTAGTTAGAGTTTGATTAGTTTTAAGTTTAAATTTTGTATTATTATATTTTGATTGTTGATTATTTATTTAATTAAGTGAATGTAATTGTAAGGACACGATTATTTAACGACCCAAGAATGGCATTGGACTCGTAAGTAAAGGGCCCTAACAATATGATTTGTAGAGAGTGGTCTTGAAAGGCAGGACTTTGGTCATAAGTCAGAGGTTTAACCGTGATTTTTATGGGAGCTTTTACATGGTTGGATTTGGCTTGACTGGTTAAACATTCCATTGGTATGGGTTGTAGGATTTAGGTCCTCGGATTTCGTCCGAGGAGCCTAGTACCCTTCCCTTTCTCCCTTTTTGTAGGATTTTTCTCCTCCTTCCTTCGGGGGGGGGGGGGGGGTCCTTTCTCCTTCGCTTTCTTTTCCTTTTATACTAGTGTTCATCTCCCATTTTAGTGTCCACGTGTAAGTTTTATTTTCTGGGGTGCAGACCTGTCCAGTTAATCCATACCTAGAGTGGTTGGGGGCGGTTGGAAAAGTTAAATAGTATAGTCTGGAGTATGGGCCTGTCAGATGCAGGATTCTGTATTACGATGTTGGTAGCTTTCTCCCTCGTCGTGCCCCTGTACTGAGTTTGTCATTTTCTTCGAGCGTTTTGTGAGGTGCTGAGCATAAGATCGTCCTCGGCCATATCCTTGTACCTTTTTTGGGCCTTCATTATGCGTCCTCGGCAATAACTCTCCTCGGCTTAGGCCTTGGGCCCTAATGTAGAGTGGGTCTGGGCCACGAATTCTCTGGCCTCACAATAGCCCCTCAAAATCCTGCTGCCCGACTTTTTAGTTGAGAAGCAGGGTTTTGGTAATGTTGGGCCCACATCATGGCCCGCTCAAATTCTGTACTTTAATGATGTTTGTGTTTTTACATTTGCATGTGAGATGTGCCGAACTAAGAGGCATTCCTTTAATTCTTACTCACGCAGTGTCCTTTGACGTTTCAGTGTTCGAGGCGCGCCTTCACAAGGATCTTCAAATCCTATGGTTGCGGATGGTGTTGGAAATTGAGCCAAAACCGTCTTGTCCGTAGCATTCCTTGGAAACCTGCATAAATTAAATGCCACCACCTTACCCTTTATATAAGTAGGATAGGAGGTTATTCCCCTTACATATAAACCCTTCGGCTCCCTTTAAAATCATAATCCTTCAGGTATAATCACAGTTTTCATATCTAGTGCTATCCACCCTTAGTGCAATATGTTTGAGGCACGGGTGGGGGTGAAGGAACTACACCCGTCACAGAGGCACCGGGTCCTTCCGAGACTCAAAGTGGTGCGGTCTGGACAAGGGAGACACAGATTCAAGATAATCTTCTGTTTTGACAAGGGGGGGAATGGTATTTCTGCCTCTTTCAGTCAAAATCTGAAGCAGGTACTGATCGCATCAGATTCTTGGTGCGTCAAAAGTAAGGTTTTTCGCCATCAGTGCCGTCTGCTCTATTATAAGCGTGGCTAACATGGAGGCTCATCAACTTCTGACTCCCTGCAACTTTTCTTCAAAGGTGCTAGCCCCATGTTGCCGAGTTATGGGCATGTAAAAGTATTGAGGAATGGTTTCCGTAGACAACGTGCTGGAATTGCTACATCTCTCTTCTCTGCGCCTCTTCCTCTGTTTTTTCCTCATTTCCTTGTATTTTTCTTTTTGCTTATGTAGTTGCTTATGTAGTTAGTTTTCAGTATGAGCTTATTCAAACTCTTTCATTGTACATTGTACTGTTTCTTTGTCTTAATAAGAGATGGATCTGTTTCCTTCTAAATACTCTTCTTTTCTGTAGCAATTACCTTGTGAATGGGGTACTACATGTGTATTTTCATTTAATGACACTTAGAGCAGGAAACCTTGACAAAGAAAGCTACTAATTTGAACTTATCAACATTATCAAGTACAATAATGCTAACTCATAGTAGATTAAACTTATGAGACTAACCGAGATAACAGCTGAGTGCTCCGTAATGCACGTGAGGCAACCGTCCGAGAATGATAAACCCAAAATAAACCATCCGAGAAGGTTGCCGAGTAGTGAGGGACTTTGGCCGTGTTTTTTATAACACCTGGCCCTATCACAATCACATCAGTTCCTCTGGTATTGAGGATCCGAGGGTAGACTGGGGAATCCATTCAGCCTAGGGACTAACCCAACTATTAATGGGTAATTCCTCTCCGGGGTAGAGTCTAAGGGCCACATAACGTCCAGGTTGTGTCCAAAAGTTGTATTTTTTCTTCCGAGTAGTTGGTTTTCCCAGAGGCTTGAGTCAGAGGACCATATAAGGCCTTGGTTCTGTCCAAAACTCGTATTGCTTCTTCTAAGCAGTTGGTTTCCCCAGAGGCTTGAGTCCGAGGACCATACAAGGCCTTGGTTCTGTCCAAAACTCGTATTGTTTCTTCTAAGTAGTTGGTTTCCCCAGAGGCTTGAGTCCAAGGAGGACCATACAAGGCCTTGGTTTTGTCCAAAACTCGTATTGTTTCTTCTAAGTAGTTGGTTTTCCCAGAGGCTTAAGTCCGAGGACCATACAAGGCATTGGTTCTGTCCAAAACTCGTATTGTTTCTTCTAAGTAGTTGGTTTCCCCAGAGGCTTGAGTTCGAGGACCATACAAGGCCTTGGTTCTGTCCAAAACTCGTATTGCTTCTTCTAAGTAGTTGGTTTCCCCAGAGGCTTGAGTCCGAGGACCATACAAGGCCTTGGTTCTGTCCAAAACTCGTATTGCTTCTTCTAAGCAGTTGGTTTCCCTAGAGGCTTGAGTCCGAGGACCATACAAGGCCTTGGTTCTGTCCAAAACTCGTATTGCTTCTTCTAAGTAGTTGGTTTCCCCAGAGGCTTGAGTCCGAGGACCATACAAGGCCTTGGTTCTGTCCAAAACTCGTATTGCTTCTTCTAAGTTGTTGGTTTCCCAGAGGTTTGAGTCCGAGGACCATACAAGGAAAACCTTCTAAGTAGTTGGTTTCCCCAGAGGCTTGAGTCCGAGGACCATACAAGGCCTTGGTTCTGTCCAAAACTCGTATTGCTTCTTCTAAGTAGTTGGTTTCCCCAGAGGCTTGAGTCCGAGGACCATACAAGGCCTTGGTTCTGTCCAAAACTCGTATTGCTTCTTCTAAGTAGTTGGTTTCCCCAGAGGCTTGAGTCCGAGGACCATACAAGGCCTTGGTTCTGTCCAAAACTCGTATTGTTTCTTCTAAGTAGTTGGTTTCCTCAGAGGCTTGAGTCCGAGGACCATACAAGGCCTTGGTTCTGTCCAAAACTCGTATTGCTTCTTCTAAAACTCGTATTGTTCTTCTAAGTAGTTGGTTTCCCCAGAGGCTTGAGTCCGAGGACCATACAAGGCCTTGGTTCTGTCCAAAACTTGTATTGATTCTTCTAAGTAGTTGGTTTCCCCAGAGTTTTGAGTCCGAGGACCATCAAGGCCTTAGTTCTGTCCAAAACTCGTATTGCTTCTTCTAAGTTGTTGGTTTCCCTAGAGGTTTGAGTCCGAGGACCATACAAGGCCTTGGTTCTGTCCAAAACTCGTATTGCTTCTTCTAAGTAGTTGGTTTCCCTAGAGGCTTGAGTCCGAGGACCATACAAGGCCTTGGTTCTGTCCAAAACTCGTATTGCTTCTTCTAAATAGTTGGTTTCCCCAGAGGCTTGAGTCCGAGAACCATACAAGGCTTTGGTTCTGTCCAAAACTCGTATTGCTTCTTCTAAGTAGTTGGTTTCCCTAGAGGCTTGAGTTCGAGGACCATACAAGGCCTTGGTTCTGTCCAAAACTCGTATTGCTTCTTCTAAGTAGTTGGTTTCCCTAGAGGCTTGAGTCCGAGGACCATACAAGGCCTTGGTTCTGTCCAAAACTTGTATTCATATATCTATTTATTTGCTTATTTATTTATTTTTCAAAGATTAGCCCCTCGACCAAGGTAGGGAGAGTGAGCTTGATGTTGGAAGCCTTTAGAGCTGTCCGTGCCATTGGCACTGCGAGGCATAGCCCCCAGCGGAAATTTATGTCGGAGCAACAACAGCATGTCGCTGGAAATGGAGGAACCTTCGCAGACCTTTGCTTGACGAAGGCTTAACTCCACCGCCACCTATGCCAACGCGCAAGCCACCCCATAGACGACACCAATTATAAGGACACGATTATTTAACGACCCAAGAATGGCATTGGGCTCGTAAGTAAAGCGCCCTAACAATATGATTTGTAGAGAGTGGGATTGAAAGGCAGGACTTTGGTCACAGGTCAGCGGTTTAACCGTGATTTTTATGGGAGCTTTTACATGGTTGGATTTGGCTTGACTGGTTAAGCATTCCATTGGTATGGGTTGTAGGATTTAGGTCCTTGGATTTCGTCCGAGGATCCTAGTACCCTTCCCCTTCTCCCTTTTTGTAGGATTTTTCTCCTCCTTCCCCGTGGGGGGGGGGGGTCCTTTCTCATTCGCTTTCTTTCCCTTTTATACTAGTGTTCATCTCCCCTTTTAGTGTCCACGTGTAAGTTTTATTTTCTGGGGTGCAGACCTGTCCTGTCAATCCATACCTAGAGTGGTTGGGGGCAGTTGGAAAAGTTAAATGGCATGGTCTGGAGTATGGGCTTGTCAGATGCAGGATTCTGTATTATGATGTTGGCAACTTTCTCCCTCGTCGTGCCCCTATACTGAGTTTGTCCTTTTCTTCGGGCGTTTTGTGAGGTGCTGAGCATAAGATCATCCTCGGCCATATCCTTGTGCCTTTTTTGGGCCTTCATTGTGCGTCCTCGGCAATAGCTCTCCTCGGCTTAGGCCTTGGGCCCTAATGTAGAGTGGGCCTGGGCCACGGCCACGAATTCTCTAGCCCCACAGTAATGGTTGATTTTATTGCACTATAAAGTTTTCAATGTCCTCTATTTAGCCATCTCTATTTTATTTCTTACTCCTCTTGACCACCTTTTTATTTTCCAAATAACAGTTATTAACTGATGTTTGATTTCATTTCTTTTTTTCTTTCTAAATTTATTCTTTGTTACTTTGTATGTTCCCTTACTAGTTGTAAATTTTATGGTTATTAATAATAAATAGATATCATGGATGGTTTAAATAGTTATAGATGTAATTCTGAAAAAATAGTTATAGATGTAGTTACATTAGTGGTATGTCAAAAGGGATTTTTTTTTTTTTTTTTTTTTTTAAGGAAATATGAAAGGCATTTCTCTAGTTTGGTCTCAACCAATTAAGATATCCATAATGTATTAACAGAAGTAATGATGAGCCTTAAATATTTTTAATGTATGAAGTGGTTAGGTTAGTCATATGTCAAAGGTTTTATAAAAAAAATTTAAAAACAATTCCAAGGAAATGTAGAAGGCCTTTTTTTTGAAAAAAGAAATTGTGACTTTTTGAATTGTAGAAATATGATAGTTTTAATTACCTTGCTTATAGATTTCATTATTAAGTTATAAACATTTAAATTAAAGTAGATGAATATATAAATGCAAAATTATATGTAAAGTTACAACCACACAAGATAAATATGTATAGATAATTTTTTTTTTAATTATTCTTGAATAATTATTTCATTGTTTACTTATAAATATCTAAATTAAAGTTTGTTTTTCAAAAAAAAAATCTAAATTAAAATAGATGAATATGTCTGTGAGAAAAAAATAGCACACAAGCTTAAGTTAAAGAGCAAGGATCCTGGGCCTAATGATTTATGCTTTAAGAGACTGGGTTTGGTTCACCGCAGCTAAATTGGGCTGATTTCAAACCAAGTGGTGCACAAAATGTGGATCCTACAACACATACTTACTAACATACAACAAGCATATACGTATTGAACAGCAAGGAACAGTAAAGAACGAAATAAAGAAGAAAAAAGAAAGGAAAAATAATGTAAAAGGTGTCAAGGGTCCTTAAAATAACGTGTTTTTACTCCCATTTACTGTTGCTGAATGCCTTTCACTATTGGTGGCTTATCTTTTTATAGTGTCATCTTAGGGTTTTTGGGGTACCATTGATTCTCTCCATTTGCTCCCCTGGGTACCAAAACCAATGTTATGTCAACAACATTGGTGGCTGGTCTCTTCCTCATTCTTCATTATTTTCTTCTTTTGAGGTTCCTTCTTTAGAAGCCTCTAGCTAACTTTCCCATTTTGGGGGGTCCTAAAAGGCTGACCTTTGTTCTTTCCTTCTCCAAGGCTTCTAGATTCCTCTTTATTCAGACCCACCTTTTGGTTGCTTTCCCTTTTGTAATTTTTCCCAAGTGAGCTGATGCCTGTCTACCAAGTTGAAAGATCCCTAGCCACTGTCCTGGATTTCAATCCTTTGCGTTGTTTTGATCCTTGGTACAACATTGTGATTTTTTGGACCTCAACAATATGTAAATGTAAAATTATATGAAAAGTTAAAAATACTAAAGATGAACGTTTAACCACTTGTAGATGTGTGTTTTTTGAAGACTAAAAATATACACAATTTCTTTAACTAGAACAATATAATATGCAAATATTGTTATAAGTGGTTCCATCATTTGCAAATTATCAAGTTTAGTGGCCCTACAAAACAAATATTTCATTTTGAAAAAAACTTTACATGAATTCCTCTTTTGTTGCAACCTTTTTTTTTTTTTTTTTTGCCGAAAAAACTTAAGAATATTAAGACTTAAGTTAACACTTGTAAAACTTGTCAGTGATATGAAAAATAGAAATGTTTAAATAACTAAAAAAAAAAAACATTTTTAGTAGATTGTAATATAAAACATTTTTTTCTCAATATTTTATGTAACTTTTCCCATAAGATCAATATTGTTGGCATCCTTTAAAGAATACATAATATTTTTGAGAAGAAAAAGAAGAAGCAAAGACGATGCTAACACGTAATATAAAATTATTAAGTTTGCATGATTTAAATTTGTGGCAAAAAAAATATTAATGTATCTATGATAAAAGTTTTTATCTAAATGATATATAGTAATTCATATTTTTTTAGATTTGATTCAAAAAGTTCATTCTCAATAGCCTTTTAAGTCTACTAATTGCTCAATCTATGGGCCTAGACACATTCAAAGGATGCTATCTAAATTATAAATTATATGACCCTTCATTTTATTTAATAAAAATTTAACTATTACCATAAACGTCTAACTTATTTTAACTATACTTAAAAATCAATTATCGGAAGTATTCTTTAAAACTTTCATTTAATAGTTTTGTTCTTTGTTGAATTTTTTTTTTTTTGGCAAAAACCACATTTTCGTCCCTACATTTTCATTCAATTCCACTTTGGTGCCTAACTTTTTTTTCCATCGCTTTTAGTCCCGATCTTGAAAAATGCGTCTTATTTTTGTCCTAGTCGTTACATTAGAGACGGAAAATGCACACGTGGCAAACACAATGTACTATTGACACACTAAAAGTTGACGTAGCCATTAAAATAATAATAAACAAATTTATTTGGCATTTAAAAATGTCATGTCATTAAAAAAAATTAATTTATTAATTTTAACTAAATAAAAAATAAAAAACAAAAATTCTGTCTTACAAGCATAATATAAAAATTCCTTGATTTTCATTTACTCAATCATTCCTTCTTCTTCTTTTTTTTATTTTTATTTATTTATCGTAATTTACTAGCAATCATTTCATTTCAAATTACATATATCCTAAATTATTATTCTATATGAGCTAGCTGCATAAAGCTTTAAAAAAAAATCCAGTTCTAAAAAAGCATAATACAAAAAAGTTTCATGATTTTCTTCTCCTTTTCTTTTCTTTTCTCAGCAACCAAACAAAGGCTAAAGAAAATAGAGCTAGAGCTAACCTCTCAGGGAATAGTATCGGTTCTGCAATCACCAGGCAATGCAGTGACGAAGGAATGGTCCCAACGCAGATCTTCCAGACTCTTCTTCTTCTTCTTCTTCTTATCGTTGTTGTTCACCAAAGTGGGTCCCTCTTCTTCCTTCTTATCATCATCAAGGCTCTAATTCTTCAAATCACAAGCCACGAAGTTGACAACGGACTTGGCGAGGTCCAGTGACGGTGGCGAGTCCATCGGAACACCCCTAGTGCTGACGTGGCATGCAAAGGAAAAGGCGGAAGAGGAAGATGGCAAGGTTGAGATTTTAGGGAATGAAAAGGGGTTTTGAAGAAGAAGAGTGGATGCAAAAGGCGGTGAAGGATAGACAACTTGTTGTGACGGAGTGGGAGGAGTTTGCGATGTTTGAGAGAAGGGCTTGTGTTGGTGTACGATTCCGTTGGTGGAGAGTGGAGTAGAGGACCAAATCTACTTGAGGTTATACGATGCACCATATAAGAAAATTTGGGTTTTGAGATTTGAGTTTGGAGGCCGAAAATCTGGATTTGATTTTTGTGTTTGATGTTTTGGTGGTGTTGGAGTTTGAAATATGGGTTTGAATTTAAATTTTTGAATATAGGTTTGAATCTGGGTTTGAATTTAATTTTTTGGGTTTTAAATTTGCTCGGTTCGTGTTCTTGTTCAAATATTTAATGTGTTCATGTTTAATTATCAATTTTATCTAGGTTTGTCAAGAATGTTGGCATGAATTCTAATTATGGGTTTTGGTTCTGAGTTTAATTTTTTGTTCTTATTTAATGGGTTTGTGATTTTTGGATTTTAATTTTGTGTTCTTAGATCTGGGTTTGTGTTTTTGTTGTTCTTATTCAAGACACATTTAGATTTCAATTCATGTAATTTTTGGTTTTTATTTCTTATTTTAATTTTTTATTTAGTTAAAATTAATAAATTAATTTTTTAATGATGTGGTATTTTTTAATGCCAAATAATATATTTTTTATTATTATTGATGAAGCGTGAATTCGTCAGTCAAGATGGGCAGATGGAACTCCTTGCCAGTGCGAACGTATCCTCTATGAGGGCCACCAGTGTGGTGCCTGCCACAACGCCTCCGATACCAAAGTTAGAACAGAAAAGCACTTTGTGAAATAAAAATGGGGGAACAAGATAATAATGGGTAGAGTGTGAATATCTGTACCTTCTGCTGATAATGTGAGGGCTTTATATATTTGGTTTTGGTTGCTAGCCGTTGGAGTGTTAATGCCTTTCTTAGTAACACCTCCTACCCAATAATGGGGCTTTTAATAGACTCCCAACGGTCTATTTCGCTAGTTTCGTAATTGCTCAAGTCACTGGTTAGCTTCATTGACTGATTTTCCTACCCTCGTCAGTGATGATTGATTTCCTCGTCACTAGGGATGACCTCGTCATTAGTGTTGACTTCGTTAAAGGAATGTAACCTTGTCACTCCCATCAGTTGCCCCCTAGGTTCTGTGGTTATCTGTGACGTGTCATGAGGACCATAGAAGGTGAAAAGTTTTTCTTGAGTTGTCTATGACTCTTGGGGTTCTCCTCCGAATTTAATGCATGATGGCGGCGCAACACGCAATGTGGCCACGTGGTGCATGCTAATTGAGGGCATTGATGGCATGACCCTTGGGTTTCCTGCTATTTTTTAGTTTCCTTGGATTTTTGGCTTCAAAACTTTTCTTTTCCTTCACTTTAATTTTTTTTCTTAGTATTATTTTTCTCGTTTGTTCCTGTGATCGCTCCAACCCCGCTCCGGCAACACTTCTTTTCGAACTTTTCTGGCTTCAATCGTTTTGCTCTTCAAGGTACGCTACTCTTTTATTCCTCTTCTGTTCCCTTTCCTTAATAATCTTCTTATGAGTTCCTGATTTTTCCTTGCCCTTTGCTTTTGTTGTTTTTGTGTTTGATTTTTGGGTTTTTAGGATTGTGTACCCTTTTCATGGTCAGTTCTTCTGAGGTTAGGGTAGCTTGCCCCTCGGTCTCTTTCTTTTTTGCTCGCTTAGGGGCGGCTTTGGGTGTTTTCGGTGATTTTTTCCCTTTGGTTGGGGACTATATTTTTTGAAGGTTGTGGGTTGAGTGTATTTTTAGGGGAACTATCTCCAATATTAGGCCAGTCACTTCCTTGGTTTGAGGGGGAAACGAAGAGGATGTCGGAGGTAAGATCTAGCGAACTAGAAACTGGGTTGTCGTCCAGCGAAGGCCCGTTTGAGGGTGATACAGCCGTCTTCGTCCCTCGTCAGGTATTGGAAGTCCCGTTTCTTTTTTGTGTCCGGGGACGATTTTGAGACCCCTTCTAGCGAGGCTTGGGGTGATATCCCAAGGTTGCTCCGTCAGTGGGGAACCCCAAACTTAAGTGCGTCCATGTTTCTCCTCGTCTGTTAATCTTCATTTTGCATATGTGGTCGTCCTTAACCCCTTTAGTCATTTCTTTTGGCAGCTAGAAGACGTCCCAAGTTAAAGAGCAAGTACCAAGGTCGTGTTGAAAAGTCGATAGAGTACGCCAATTCGATTGAGAGTTGGGACGATCTCGTGGACCCGCGGATGCTTGCATTCTACTGCTTAGGCTCGGACCCATCTCCCTACGTCTTGTGCAGCATCAATATTGAGGAGAAGAAGAGTAAGTATTGACCTCGTCAGTATTGATTTTCACGTGTGTACTTGGATTTCTTAGTTTTTCCCCCTTTTTTTTTTTAGAGATGACGAGCAGGTTCAACAAGGACATGTACGCTAAGATGAGGTCTAAGAAGGACGAACCTTTGGTGAATATTGAGAAGAAGGTGGTTCGTATCACGGGGAAGGGTCCGTCCGTTCTCCCAGTTGCAGACGCCACTCCCATCATCTCTGGAGCTGAGAACGTACGGGCGGCTTCTCCGGCTACCGCGGTTGAGGAAATCCCTACCCCTTCCTCCAAAAGGCAGCGAGTGTCGGGTAAGGAGAAGGAGAAGGAGAAAGTGGGTTCGTCCATCTGGGATGACGAGAGTGTGGCCGTGGAGCGGGCACATGGTGTTGTAAAGGCTGAGGACCTCAAGGTCTCTTCTGGAGTGCTCCTCAACGTAGTTGCAAGTCAACATGTGCACAGGATCATCCAGGTAAAAACACTTTTGCATTCTCTTTGTTCTCCTTATACATATATCTATATATATATATATATATATATATTTTTTTTTTTTTTACTGATGGACTTAATTTCCTTCATTAGGTGTTGAGGGAGAGCCTTCACCTTACTTCAGAGTGTCTTACTCAAGAGGCTAAGGTGGCGTCTCTGGCATCAAGGATGGAGGCTTTGGAGAAGGAGAACTCCACGTTGAAGAAGAATCTCATAGATTCAATGGACGAGGCTGCCAATTTGAAGGAAAATGTCAAGGCCTTGAATGCCGATCTTAGGGTTGAGCGTCAACTAAACCTGGAGAAGGATGACTAGCTTCAGGTGGCCAAAGAAAAGCTTAAAACCATTGCTTCCAAGTCCGTCGAAGCCTTCCAGCAAACTGAGGAGTACTCCACAGTGCTCTTCAGTTGGTACTTCAAGGGCTTCGAGCTCCTACGGAGGTATCTCGTCAAGCATCCTACTGGGGTTGACCTGTCAAGCTTGGACCTGGAAGTGGTAGATCAAGAGATGGCTGTGGAAGAGGCTACCCAGACTTCGACCCCTGAAGGCGACACCCTTGGTGATTCCCTCCTATCTGGTGACGCTCCTACTACTGACGATCTTTCCGCTGACACTCCCACTGATGCCCGGACCTGACACTTGTGTAATTTTATCTTATTGCGTATGCCCTTTATGTTTTGGGCTTCTTGATAGCAGTTTTTTTTTTTTTTTTCTTATTTTTAATCTATTTTGAGAACAATGTTTCTTGGCCCACTGTTTTATGGGTCTTTAGAAAGAACAATTGTCTATTGTTTTTGGGCTTTAATTGACTTTATGATTTCGCACTTACCTGTTTGTATGATTGTGCTTTTGTTCGTACCTGACATGTTTGTGGTGTTTTGAGTTCGTCAATACCTTGTACTTAGCATAAATTTCTTAGCTATGATCTCTCAATTTGTCAATGATTTGTTTCTTACTCTTGATCCTTTAGAAGGGCCTGGATACAGCCTGAGTTTTGTTTTGATTTGTTGCAAGGTTCTTGTCCCTTTTCTTTATCTCCTTTTTTTTTGGGTGGATTCATCGGTAGCCTAAATCCGTCAATCGGGATCTTGTCACTTGCACCTGCTAAAGGATTGTGCCTACGTCAGTGGCTTGCTCCCGTCGAGGCAGGGCTTCTTACTTGACTTATACCCATTCAAGGGATATTTGTTGCTTCGTTAGTGACTTACATCCGTCAAAGCGGAATCTTAACACTTAGCCATTTTTTGGTGAGTTACATCCATTTAAAGAATCTTGTCACTTAGGCTTTGTCAGTAACTTACATCCGTCAAGGCGGAATCTTGTTACTTGGCTTTTTTATGCCTTATACCTGTTGGTGGGATCGTCAGTAACTTACATCCGTCAAGGTGGAATCTTATTACTTAGCTTTTTTATGCCTTGTACCCGTTGGTGGGATCGTCAGTAACTTACATTCGTCAAAGTGGAATCTTGTTACGTAGCTATTATATGCCGTACGATTAACTAGAGCTGCTTACACAAAGACATTAGAGGAATAATTCTCTTATTAACTTCAAGAATGAACATATCTGTTTGTTACATCTACTTGTGGTAATTTTTTAAATGTTCTATGTTCCATGGTCGAGGGAGTCTTTGTCCATCCATGGTTTCCAGGTAATAATTGTCTTGTTTTGAGTAGTGAATGACTCGGTAAGGCCCTTCCCACGTGGGACCCAACTTTCCTTGGGTAGGGTCTTTAGTTGCTGTGGTGGTCTTACGCAGGATGAGGTCCCCTATGTCCAGTCTTCTAAGCTTAACCCTCTTATTGTAGTATTCGGCCACTTCAACTGGTACTTCGTCATCTTTCTAGAGGCATTGTCTCTTACTTCATCCAGACAGTCCAAGTTGAGTCGTAGTTTATCGTCATTGCATTCTTTGTTGAACGTCCCTCATCTGACGCTTGTTACTCCCACTTCGACCAGGATTACTGCTTATGTGCCATAGGTAAGCCTGAAGGGGGTCTCTCCTGTTAGGGTTCTTGCTGTGGTTCTGTAAGCTTATAGAACATTAGGTAATTATTTTGGCCAGGCACCCTTCGCATCGTCCAGCTTGGTTTTGATAATCTTGAGCAGCGTTCGATTCATTACTTCCGTCTATCCATTTGCCTGGGGATGCCCTGGGGACAAGAACTGATTCTTGATTCCAAGGCTTGAACAGAAGTCTCTGAAACCTTGGCTGTCGAATTGCCTCCCATTATCAAACATAATCGTCAAGGGAATCCCAAACCTGCAGATTATATTCTTCCATACAAAGCTCCGAATTCTTGTCTCGGTGATAGTTGTTAGAGCCTCTACTTCAACCCATTTTGTGAAGTAATCAATAGCAACTAATAGGAACTTTATCTGACCTTTACCTTGGGGTAGTAGGCCGACGATATCGATCCCCCATTGTGCAAATGGCCACGAGGAGGATATCGTCGTCAGTTTCTCTACTGAAAGCCTTTGTATATTCCCGTATCGCTGACACTTATCACACTTCTTAACGATTTCAACAGCATCCACCTGCATAGTCAGCCAGAAATAACCTATTCGTATTACCTTGTTTACCAGGGATCTGGGGCCGGCATGGTCGCCGCAAACTCCTGCATGGATCTCCTTCAGTATGTATCTAGCTTCTTCCTCGTCAACGCACTTCAAGTAAGTCATGGAGAAGCCTCTCTTGTATAAGGCGTCATTAAGGATTATGAACCTGGCCACCCTCTTCCTGATCCTTTTAGCTTCTTCTGTGTTCTAAGGGAGGTGCCCGTCCTAAAGGAAAAATATTATGGGTGTCATCCAACCGTTTGCGCTCTGGATGGAAAATGTTGGAACCTCTTCAATACTGGGATGTTTCTGGACTTCCATCGCCAAATTCATGCTAATCTCTTTTTCTGACAATGCTAGCTTCGAGACTCCGTCTGCCCCCATATTCTGACTTCTTGGGATATGCACGAACTCTACTGTATCGAACTTCTGAGTCAGATGTTTCGTCAGCCTGAGGTATCTCTGCATCCTTTCTTCCTTCGCTTCGTACTCCCCTTTGATCTGCCCGATTACCAGCTTTGAATCATTTTGTATTAATAGGTTCTTAGCTCCGAGTGCCTTACCAAGCCTCAATCCCATTAGTATCCCCTCGTACTCAGCCTTGTTGTTGGTGGCCGGAAATTTTAATTGAACCCCATATTTGAATGTCTCTCCGTCGGGGGTGGTTATGATGACCCCTCCTCCCCCACTCCTTTGGGCTAATGAACCATTAGTTTGTATTGTCCATCTCTCAACTACGTCGATAAGGCTATCTTCGTCCGGAGGGGTGAACTCTGCGATGAAGTCCACCAGAGCTTGCACCTTGATTGCTGTTCTGGGATGGTACTCGATATCGAATTGACTGAGTTCAATTGCCCACTGGACCATTCTTCCGGCTGCTTTAGGTTTGCTTATTCATTTCTTGATCGGTTGGTCCGTCATTACGAGGATGGGGTTTGCCTAAAAGTATTGTCTTAGCTTGCACGAGGCTACTATTAATGCAAACGTGACCTTTTCAATCCGTGGATACCTGGACTCAGCCCCTTAGAAGGCCTGGCTGACGTAGTAAACTGGGAGCTGCTTCGTGCCTTCTTTTCTAATCAATGCTACACTCACTGCTGAAGCGGACACTGCCAGGTATAAGTATAGGTCTTCCCCTTCTTTTAACAGGCTTAAGAGGGGTGGACTGCTTAGGTAACGTTTTAGTTCCTGGAACGTTGCTTCACACTCGTCGATCCAGGCGAAAGCCTGCTTCAAGGTCTTGAAAAAGGGTAGGCACTTGTCTGTAGCTTTGAAGATGAACCTGTTCAAAGCTGCTATCCTTCCTGTGAGTTTCTGAACTTCCTTAGCGATCCTGGGTGACGCCATGTTAATTATGATTCGCACTTTCTCTGGGTTTGCTTCTATTCCTCTTTGTGACACCATGAATCCAAGGAACTTCCCTAAAGCTACCCCAAAAACACACTTATCTGGATTCAACCTCATCTGGTATTTTTTTAGGGTGGCAAATGTCTCCTTCAGGTCGTCTAGATGCATGAGCTCTTCTTTACTCTTGACGAGCATATCGTCCACGTAAACTTCCATGTTCCTTCCAATCTATTGGCCGAACATTTTGTTCACTAGCCTCTGATACGTGGCTCCGGCATTTTTTAATCCAAAAGGCATGACCTTGTAACAGTAGAGTCTTTGGCTCGTGATGAAGACGGTCTTCTCTTAGTCTTCCTTAGCCATCCTTATCTAGTTATATCCCGAAAAAGCGTCCATGAACGTCAGTAACTTGTGCCTGGCTGTAGAATCCACGAGCTGGTCTATTCTCGATAGATGAAAGTTGTCCTTTAGGCATGCCTTGTTCAGGTCTGTGAAGTCTACACACATTCTCTATTTTCCACTTGCTTTCTTTACTAGGACGACGTTCGCGAGCCACTCAGGATAGTACACTTCCCAGATAAACCCTGCCGCCAATAATTTGGTAACTTCGTCAGTAATTGCTTGATCTCGCTCTGGGGCGAAGACTATTCACCTCTGCTGGATGGGTTTCCGCTCCAGATCCACATTCAACTTATGCTAGATGACTCCTGGAGCTATACCCGGCATGTTTTCGTGGCTCCATGCGAAGACATCTATATTCTCTTTAAGGAATTGGATAAGCCTGGTTCTCATCTCAGGGCTTAGTATCGTCCCTATCTTTGTCATCCTTTTCGCTTCTCCTTTAGCCAGTTCCACTGTTTCTAGGACTTCCATTTTGTCTTCGTCCTTCTCTTCAATCACTCATGTGTGGTTCTCCTTTGCAGTCAGGACGGCTTGATAACATTCTCTAGTCAGGACTTGATCTCGTTTTACTTCGTCGACACCATTATCTGTTGGGAATTTCACCTTCAAATAGTAAGTTGATGTGGCCACTTTCCACTTGTTGAGTGTAGGCCTGCCAATGATGACATTGTAGGATGAGGGGTAGTTTACCACTAAGAAGTCTAGCTGATGGGTCAATTGCATCGGGTAGGCCTCCACCGTCACTGTCAATGTCACTATGCCCTTCGAGTATACCCTGTCTCCGCTGAAACTGATGAGTGGAGAGTCAGATAGGCACAGTCTCCTTGGATCTAGCCTCAGCTGCTGGAAGGCAGGGAGGTAGATGATATCTGTAGAATTGCCATTGTCGATGAGGATCCTCTTGGTATTGAATCCTTCTATATTCAGCATTATGACCAAAGGATCATTGTGAGGCTACTTCACTCCCATGGCGTCTCCTTCATTGAAGGACATGTCGCGGTCTGTTCATAGCTGCTTAGACGGAGGTATGGTATGGACACTATTTACTTGCCTCTGGTATGTCTTCTTGAGGGATTTGAATGATCCTCTTGAAAATGGTCTTTCTGTAATTGTCTTTATCTCCCCGATCACCTTGTGCAGAGGTTGGGATGGACGGTCATCATCCTAGGAAAAGGACTCGTGCCGGCTCTTATTATCGTCCCTGAACTTATTATATTCTCCTTCTTCACATATTTCTGTAACTTCCCTTTCCGTATCAACTCCTCTATCTGCTCCTTTAGGTCTCTACAATCTTCCGTGTTGTGGTCGTGATCTTTGTGGAACCGACAATACTTGTTCTTGTCACGGACATTGGAGGATGAGTGCAATGGTCTAGGCCATTTGAGATAATGCTTGTCCTTGATCTGCGTTAAAATTTTGTCGACAGGCATAACCAAAGGAGTAAATCTTACCGTCCGAGGACTTTTATCATCTTTCCTCCTATTCCCGTCATTGTTCCGACGGTCTGGTCGCTCTCTCTTTTGACCTCTACGGTCGTCTTCTTTCTTTGCCTTGTCTCCTGGCTTCTTTGTGTCCTTTATGGCTGCTAAAGCGTCTTTAGCGTTCATGTACTTCTATGCTTTCAGGAGCATTTCTGCTATCGTCTTTGGTGGATTCTTTGCGAGGGAGGCCACGAGATCTCTGGACCTCAGCCCCGCTTTGAAGGCCGTCAGCTGCACCTTGTCATCTGCTTCGTCCACCTCCAGAGTCTCCCGGGTGAAGCGTTTCATGTACGACCTTAGAGTTTCCTTCTTTCCCTATCTAATGGTGAGCAAGTAGTCTGCCGGCCTCTTTGGGCGTTGTCCCCTTATGAAATGGCGCAAGAAGGCATTACTTAATTGCTCAAAGTTGTATACGGACGAGGTCGGCAACTTCGTGAACCATTCTCGTGCAGCTCCTTTAAGAGTGGTGGGAAAGGAACGACATAGTATCTCATCAAGTGGGTGTTAAAGACCTAGAGTCATTTTGAAGGTATTAAGATGATCTTGAGGGTCTCTGAGTCCATCAAACGGCTCAAGTTGAGATAAGCGAAACTTCGATAGCACAGGGCATTCAAGTACCGCCGTGGTGAAAGGCGAATCTGTGGCCCTTACCATCCTATCTACGCTCCGATCCGTCTTCTCCTTAATGACGTTCCTTAGTTCATCCATTTCTCATTTCTTGAAGGAGATTCGAATTCTGCTCGTCCGGAGTGATTGGCCTCTGATAAGTACTCCTCCTGTGGCTATCCCCTTCTCCCTCCAGGTTACCTTTGGACCTGCTCTCTTCCTGCTGGGCCTGTTAGACTTGTTGGAGTCGTAGCTTCATTTCCTAGTTTTTCTTTTGGTGAGTTCTTCAATGGTGACCGCAAGAGCTTGAACTTGCTGGGCCAAGGCTGCGGAATCTGGATTGGGTTCCATCTGAATGTAAAAGGTTGATGGAAACTACATTCTCAAATCGGAATTTGAAAATGTCGCTCCCCACAGACGGCGCCAAACTAATGAAGCACGAATTCGTTAGTCAAGATGGGCAGATGGAACTCCTTGCCAGCGCGAACGTATCCTCTATAAGGGCCACCAATGTGGTGCCTGCCACAACGCTTTCGATGCCAAAGTTAGAACAGAAAAGCACTTTGTGAAATAAAAATGGGGGAACAAGATAATAATGGGTAGAGTGCGAATATTTTTACCTTCTGCTGACAATGTAAGGGCTTTATATATTTGGTTTTGGTTGCTAGCCGTGGAGTGTTAATGTCTTTCTTAGTAACGTTTCCTGCCCAATAATGGGGCTTTTAATAGGCTTCCAACAGTCTATTTCACTAGTTTCGTAATTGCTCAAGTCACTGGCTGGCTTCATTGAATGATTTTCCTACCCTCGTCAGTGATGACTGATATCCTCGTCATTAGGGATGACTTCATCATTAGTGTTGACTTCGTCAAGGGAATGTAACCTCGCCACTCCCATCAATTATATTAATGGCCACGTTAGTTTTTAGTGTGCCAACAGTGTACTCTGTTTGCCACATATGCATTTTCCATCTCTAATATAACGGTAAAGACAAAAACGAGATACATTTTTCAGGATAAGGACTAAAGCGGTGGAAAAAAAAGTTAGGGACCAAAGTGGGAATCGCATGAAAATATAGAGACAAAAATGTAGTTTTCGTCTTTTTTTTTTTCAATAACAATAAAGGGAGAATTAAGATTAAAAAAAAAAAAAAAAAAAAAAAAAAAAAAAACCCTTGACTCGAGACGAACCTGAAATCCGACCCAAACACAGACCAACATTTTTGGGTTAGGACAGGTTCCTCCTTGGAAAATTTGGGTTAGGTTGCAAGTGACTAGAAATCTAACCCGTACTCACCCAAACTCATGCCTAATCATTTTACATGTTAATCATTATATAAGAAAAATGCTACATTTATAATATTTTCACAACAAATCATAAGTAATTAGTTGTTATTGGTTCAAATTTGAACCTACTACTGAGATACTTTTTTATTTCAATAATAACAACCAGTAACAACCTGTTACTTTAAATTTATTGTGAAAATATTATAAATATAGCATTTCTCATCCTATAAACTAATAATTTTAGTACTTGAAAAAAATAAATATATGCTAATAAAAACAACGTTATCTACCATGGCCTATCCCGACTGGGAGAGCCTAGAGCACTGCTAAGACTATATCACTAATTTTCCACCTGCAGGCTATCATTACTCGCGGATAAACTCAACCTTTACGTAAGTAAGAAAGAATAGTCTAGACATCATGTTATAAAGCTACTTGTCCACTTGAACGAAGTATCACTACTTTTATTTTTATTTTCTTTTGAAAATCACTCACATTCTTTCTCCCTTTCTTTGCTACAATGGGCAACTACTAATCTTTGCACCATAGTCCGACCTTGTTTAACTTTCACACCTCTTTACCTCGCCTTCTTGCTGCACCACTTGTCCAACACATTAGCCAGTGACTCTCCATCTCCTTACAAACCAGTCGGCAGGCGATAATATTATACTTAACTATGGCTCCTCTAACTAGGGACAGAACCAGGATTTGAACCTGGGGGCCAAAGCTTAAAACCAAAAAAAAATTATGAAAATAAAAACTAACATCTATTTCATATTCAAAAAAATAAATAAATAAAATGATTCATTATTTCCATATTTCATAGTTCTATTGTACCTAGTCAAATAAAAAAAAAAAAACAAACAAACAAATATGCCCTCACAAGCCACAACAATATTAATGTTAAATTGTTAACGTGTTAGATTCACCAACTAAAAAAATGAACTTCAAAAAAAAAAAATCTAAAAGAATGGAATACAATTACACAGCCACACCCACAACATAACATCAATGTTTCTACTCTCTAAAATATTTGCTAAAGCCATGATTTAAATAGTTATTACAATAAAAGGAACCATCAGTTATTAATAACTGATGGTACTCCTTTCTCTTTAGCTCATGCTTATAAGGCAGAGGGGGGAGGGAGTTTTCTTCGATGTGGGACAGCAAAAAATACGCCTCTGCCTTATAAGCATGAGCTGAAGAGAAAGGAGTACCATCAGTTATTAATAACTGATGGTACTCCTTTCTCTTCAGCTCATGCTTATAAGGCAGAGGGGGGGAGAGAGTTTTCTTCGATGTGGGACAGCAAAAAATGCGCCCATAGTTATTTAATGCTATCTAATTATTGACTATTGGGCATTGGCCACACAAAGACTTAAATCACAACCACACAAAGAATTAAATTAAATCACAAGAGACAAACACAAGTTCATATATATATATATTGGCCACATGGCCCACACTACAAAAAGTGACAAAGAGTCAAAGACAAAGTTTAATGACTCAGTACTAAAGACTTTGCTCTCAAGCTAAGACACGGTACTCATATAGAGTAATAAAGTTATGCCTTTATTACTACCTAGCTCAGACAAAGTTTTTCAGTACTCGCAAGCTCAGACAAAGTTATGCCTTTATAGATAAAGTAATAAAAGTAAAAAACCAAAACAAAAAAAAAAAGTCACAAATAGTCAAACACAACACAAACTACAGTCACAACTCACACAGTCCCTAAAAAACGCAAAGGGCAGAGGCAAAGCAATAGAGCAGAGAAAAAAAAAACACAAATATGAACTTAAAAGAGGAGAGAAATTTTTCAAATTCACCATACCATAGCTGATTCAACTTGTGTGTGAGTGTGAACACCAGCAGATGTAGATCGAGGTTTTGAGGAATAGCAACAGCAGCAAGCCAGCAACTGTAGATCGAATCTAATATGAGGAACAACACAACAGCAGATGGTAGTGATAGAGGCGTTGAAGTTTTTTCTTCTTTTTTTTTTTTTTTTTTTTTTTTTTTTTTTTTTTTTATTTTTTTTTTAAGAATTGGAGGTGTTGAGGTTGAGTGGAGGAAGAATGACGTAGAAATTTGGGACTTGTAATTTAGGTTTGTTGGAGTTTATTGTTTTGTGTGTGATTTTTGTTTAGTCCATATTTATTTTTTTATTTTGTAGTTGGGGCATGAATTTTATTTATTTATTTTTGTAGGTCAATATCTAAATATTTTAGAGGAAAAGAGCCATATATATATATATATAGGGCAAATCTTAATTTTTGTATACCATTTTTTTTCTTTTAATTGGGGGGGGGGGGCTATTAGGGCGGAAATTTAAATTTTTAGCTTATACGTATATACTTTTTTTTTTTTTTTTTTTTTTTTTTTTTTTTTTTTTTTAAAGGTTTGTCTCTACCTCTGACAATTCGACTGCATTGGATGGTCGGATCCTGGACAGGAGATGTGAATTCAAAATTCCTCCCTTAAGAACTATCACAAAACCAAGCCTCTCTAACTACAAACTCAATTAAGAAAAACTGGGAATGTTATTACATTTTTTTCTATCTTTAAAATTGAGAAAATAATTTTATTTTTCCATTTAAGGGCTGATATGGCTTTTTAAATATCTATTGAATATTATTTTATTTTTAACGTAAGTGTCAAGTGTGCCAACTATGTAATCCATTAGCTAAGTAAACATTTTCATTAGTTAGTTAATGGTAGTGACTAAATCGATTGCCAGTTGAAAATAACAGATACCAAATTAACTGCGATTCCAAAACTGTAGAGACCAAAATTGTATTTTTGTTTATTTTTATTTTTTTAAATATAAAGAAGTGACATTTTAGTTTTTTGCCAAACTATTCCACTTCCTATCCATGAGTTGTCATAAAATCCTCATAGACCAATAATCTGGTGAATGGGACTCGAAACCTTTAGATTTATGACACGTCTTTTAAGTCTATTGAGTTCACCACTCGGATGTCCACAAAAGAATTAAAGTAATATGACATTTTCTATGTTCACTGCTAATACTATTTTTATTCTAAGCCAATTATAATATAGGATCTCAATAATTATGAAAAAAATTATAAAAATGTTAGTTACACTTAAAGTCTAAAGACTTGTGCTGTTCTGATTAAATAAAAATTAAAAAAAAAAAAAAAAAAGTTGACTGTTATAGTAAGGATTTGTTAAAGCTGTTTTAGAAAACTTTAATGAAAAAGAAAAAAACTAATTTTTTATATTCCTTATAAAATTTAAAAATTATTTATTAACAACATATAAATTTCATCTGTATTATGAATTATCACATTAAGTATCTGTTTGGACTGCATTTTTTATCCTATGCGTCTGTGTTTGGCTGAAATATGGTGAGTCCCGTGCATTGTTTATGAGATTCATAAGTACTTTTTTCACCAAAAACAACTTCAAAAATGGGTTTCTCAATACTATTCACACATTTAAAAATTATTTTGTTACAATGTTTTTAATTTTTAATTTTCAACGATAAACAATATCTAAACACGTTCTAAAAGTCATTTTTGAAGTCTTCTGAAGACTTGTCAAAGTCTTTTTCTCAAGTCTTCGACGTGCCAATTCATTTGGGTCGACAGCAACTAAAAGTCCTTCTCACCAGTCCTACTCCTACCAATAATTTCTTTAGTACTGACCACTTCAACTCTTCTTGCACAGTAAAGAAAGAAATAAAATAAAGGCGAAAATGTACTTTTGGTCACTACATTTTGGGTCTATTCTCAATTTGGACCCTAAATTGATTTAGCTCCTAGGTTAGTCCCTGATTTTTAAAAATCGTTTTTAAAATCGTCTCTACCGTTAACCTAATTACGGAAGAAGCTGATGTGGCAAACAGAATGCATACATGGCATGTTAATTGCTGACGTGGCAAATAAAATAATATTAAAAAATTTATTTTTCTTTTAAAAATGACAAGTCAGCATTTTAATTAATAAATAAATAATTAAAAAAATTAAACTGAAAAAATGCAAAATCAAAAACAAAAAAAAACAAAAAAAAAACAAAACAAAACAAAAAAAAAAAAAACTTTTTTCAATTTTAAATAACAATTTATAGTTTCAATTTTTCTTGAACTTTCTTAAGAAACAAACATTAAGTTAACACCCCTTCTCATTCTAGGTTGGCGTGTCTATGTTTGTATCTATTTCATTTTCTTCTTTCATTTTAAGATAAACAAAAAAAAGAAAAGTCAAAATAAAAATAATTTAATAAATATGTGTTTGTATCTTTTTTTGTTCAGATCCTTTTTCCTTTTTCCTTATTTTTCAGATCCTCTCTCTCTCTCTGTCTGTTGGTGTGTATATGTGTTTGTATCTTTCTTTGTTCAAGCTTTCAATCCCTCACCCTCTCTAAACCTGACTCTCTAATCTTTGGATTTTTCTAGTTTTTCGTGGGATGGTTGGTAATGGAGATGGAGATCGGTGATCAGGGTGGAGATTGGTATGGTTGGGGTGGTCGGGGTGGAGATCGGTAATCCATGGGTCTTGGATTATGGGTTTGATTGGAGATGGAGATGAAGATATATGGCTGGGTTTGGTTGGAGAGAGTTGGGTTTTTCTAGGTTTGGTCGGGGTGGAGATCGGTGGTCGGGGTGGTCGTTTTTGTTGGAGAAGGCTGGGTTTTTTTGGGTTTGATCGGGATGGAGATCGATGGTCGTTTTTGTACTGTTTAGTTGACCGTGACTCGGACTGGGCTTTAACCAAGTGGATTCGGTGCTGTTGATGGCGAGTTGATGGTGGATTTGGTGTTGTTGATGACGGATTGGTGTTGTTGATGGCAGATTATTTGTTGTTTTTTTGGATCGGGGTGTTGTTTGATGAAGTTCTAGGTTGGAGGTTTCTAGGTTGGAGGTTTGATGATTTTTCAGGTTGGTTTTCTCATGTTGGTTTGGGTTTGATGAATTTTTCATGTTCTGGAGGTTTCGGTGGAGGATAAAGATTTTGTATGAAATTTTGCATTGTTCTAAGTTTGATTGTGCTCTTACTCTGGGTTTGATTGTTCTTGAATTCGGAAAGAACATTCTTGTGTTCTTGGCTAAAAAATAATGAAAACAATAATAATAATAATAATAAAATCAGATTTAAAAGTTTTTTTTTTTTTTTTTTTTTTAATTTAGTTTGAATTAAATTGAAATGAAAAATATAAATTATTTTAACCAAAAAAAAATATAAATTATTTTTATTTTTTTAATTAAACTAACGTGGCTTTTTTTAATTTAAAAAGTGCTGATGTGGCATTTAAAAAATATTAAATAAAATATTTTATTATTATTTTATTAGTTGACTTTGACATCTGACACTTCTGTTTGCCACATCAGCTTCTTCCATAATCGGATTGATGACAGGGATTATTTTAAAAACGATTTTTAAAAATCAGGGACTAACTTAGGAGCTAAATCAATTTAGGAATCAAATTGAGAATAAACCAAAAATGTAGGAACCAAAAGTGCATTTTCGTATAAAATAAATTACGGTAAGAGTAAAACATTCGTGTTCTACAAACTTGACCATTCGTGAGTCATCCAGTATCTCTCTTTCTCTGCCACAATGGGCAAACATAACAAAACGTTCTTTTTTTTCCTCGCCTTGTTTCTGAACCACTTCACCTACACCGTAGCTGGTAACTCGCCATCTCTTTACACACCAGTCGATAATATTATGATTAGCTGAGGCTCCCCCGGCAGCGCAACTGCATTAGATGGTCGGACCTGGATTGGTGACGTGAATTCTAAATTCTTCCTTCAAGAACAATCACAAAACCAGGTATCTCAAGCCACAACCTCAGTTGAACAATCCCCCTCTGCTTCCCAACTACCCTATACCACTGCCCGCTTGTCTTTCTCCCCTTTCACCTACATATTCCCACTCACTACCGGTCAAAAATTCGTTCGACTACACTTCTACCCAGCTTCTTACGGCAATTTCGATCGCTCTAAAGCCCTCTTCTCTATCAAAGCTGGACCTTTTACTCTTCTTAACAGCTTTAACGCTTCACTTACGGCAGACGCCGACGGTGATCCTGGTGATACCATATATAAAGAGTTCTGTGTCAACATCAATGAAGATGAGAGGCTGAACATAACCTTCACTCCAAGCAATTCCAATTCATTTGCTTTTATCAACGGAATTGAAATCTTGTCCATGCCTTCTTATCTCTATTATACTCAGTCTGATGATCAATCGTTCCCTTTTATCGGCCAGCAGATGCAGTACAGCATCGGTAACGAAACTGCTCTCGAGATGTTATACAGAATAAATGTTGGAGGGCCCTACATCTCATCCACTGAAGACACCGGAATGTTCCGGAGCTGGAGTCCAGATGTAGAGTACTTGACAGAAGATTTAACATCCGTTCAACATGTTAACACAACCATTAAGCTTCAGTTCACCAGAATTCAACCTTACACTGCACCTGAAGATATATATCGAACTGTCCGGACTATGGGGGCTTACAAAGCAGTCAATAAGCTATACAATCTCACTTGGGAATTTACCGTAGATTCTCAGTTTGTTTACTTTGTTAGGCTACACTTCTGCGAGTTTCAACCAGAGATTTTGGATCGAGCGTTTCATATTTTCATAGCAAATCAAACGGCTGAGGAATTAGCCGACGTTATGGCATGGAGTGGTCGAAGAAAAGGTGTTCCTGTATTTAAGGATTACGCAGTGTCGTTGCTTGGCCCAGGAAGCGAGAAGAAAATGAACCTTTCTATCGCCCTACAAGCAAGCGCCAATATATCTGTCACTAATATCGCAGATGCAATCTTGAACGGTATCGAAATCTTCAAAGTAAGCGACCCCTCCAACAATCTTGCCGGACCTAACCCCGACCCTCTTCCGTTGACCCCTCCAACGGCTGTGCTGTGGAGAAATTCAACAGAGTCAAAGAATAACAAAACAACAATAATTGTACTCGCTAGTGGCGGAGTTTCCGGCTTCACCGTATTGTCAGTTCTCGGATTCTTGACTTTTCAACTAGCCAAGAGAGCCAAAGACTCTGACATAGCAAAGGGCCACGAGTCAACTACTCTACCATCTAGTTTGTGTCATTTCTTCTCACTTTTTGAGATTAAAGAAGCTACCAACAATTTTGACAAAGTTTTCATTATTGGTGCTGGTGGTTTCGGTAACGTTTATAAAGGATACATTAACGGTGGGGCCACCCCTGTTGCGATCAAACGGTTAAAGCCTGGTTCTCAACAAGGAGCGCAAGAGTTCAAGACAGAGATCGAGATGCTGTCTCAGCTACGCCACCTCCATCTTGTTTCCCTAATCGGATTTTGTAAAGATAATAATGAGATGATACTCGTGTATGATTATATGGCTCATGGGACCCTCCGTGATCATATCTACAACACGAATAATCCGCTACTTTCTTGGAAGCAACGACTCAAGATCTGTATTGGTGCAGCACATGGGCTAAACTATCTTCATACAGGTGCAACGCGCACTGTTATTCATCGTGATATGAAGACCACAAATATCTTATTAGACGAGCAATGGTTGGCCAAGGTGTCTGATTTCGGGTTGTCAAAATTTGGACCCATTATGTCTAAGTCTCATGTCAGCACAGTGGTTAAGGGTACATTCGGATATTTGGACCCTGAATATTATCGATATCAACAACTAACTGTGAAGTCTGATGTATACTCCTTTGGTGTGGTGTTGTGTGAAGTGTTGTGTGGAAAGCCAGCAATCTTCCGTGCGATTGAGGAGGAGCCAATAAGCCTAGCAGCGTGGGTCCTGCAGTACTATCACAATGGAAAGCTTGATGAAGTTGTTGATCCATTTTTGAAGGGGGAAATTACGCCAAGATGTTTGAAGAAATTTGGTGAGATTGCTGTGAATTGTTTGCTTGACAATGGAACCAAACGACCATCAATGAATGACGTGGTAGGGGGTCTTGTGTTTGCATTAGAGTTGCAAGAGAGTGAAGAAAACGATGACATGCTTGATGTGGCTGAAACTGACATGAAGGATGATGATGAGCTTCCTCTCTTCCCTACATCCGATGTTAATGAAAGTGATGATAGGATTTTTAATTGCAGTGGAAAACTATCAAGAACAAATAGCAACAGCCAAGTAACTGTTGTAAGCCAGGGAAGTTTTGCTAGTAAGGATTCAGATGGATTGATGTCCTCTAGGGTAGTGTTCTCTGAGACTACGAATCCTAGTGGTCAATAAAAACAAGAACAATAAAGTTGTTAGAGCATTTCCAATGTTCCATGTAAAAGCAAAATATTCTTTATAATAGAGAATAAGACAAAAAAAAAAAAAAAATTACTCCAATGGATTCTCTATACCTAAAAGCTCATGAATAGTAGCTCATCAAGTCTGATAGGCTACTGTTCATTCTTCAAAAGAAAATTTTATTATAATAATCAAGTGTTAAATAAAAAAATGCAAGAAGATGTGTAGTTGTTAAAAAAAGAATAAATAATAAATGAAGAAATAATATTTAAATGAGATTAAGAATGAGATATAGAATCTGTTAGAAAGTGTATTTGAAAAAGTGGGTAGATAAAAGGTAAAAGTCACTGTTCATTCTCCAAACAGTACAAAAAATTGATGAATTTGCTGAAAATGCTCTTAGATTGCCTACTAGGCCTCTAACCATAGTCAGGCATACCTACTACCCACTTTTGGCGTCTTGGCACAATCAAATTGCTGAAATCATTATCGATAGAGTTTTTGTGTTTTTATTTTTTAAATTTGGGTGTTAAGTATGGTCTAATTTTTGTTATTTTGGTTGGATTGGTTTTAATTAAGGTATTTGGGTTGGATTGGTTTTGATTTAGGTTTTGTGATTAAATTTATTTTGTGTATTTGCCTATGGTGTTTGTAAATGGGATTTTTTTTTTTTTTTGATAAGAAACCAAAACGTTTTATTCTGAAGCATGAGAAACACGTACATCTTGAGCACACGCAGAAACAATTTGGCTAGGACATTCCTCCAGCCAAGTGACATAGTCATCTACGTTACAAGCATGTTGGGCCAGTACATGGGCTGGGACATTCCCCTGCCGTTTGATATGTGAAAAGGCGAAGGTCCTGAAGCTTTGGGCTTGTCGGAGTATACCGGTGACAATATTCTGGATGGCTGCCGACGGCGAGCTCAGACCATGGAGTGCGTTGTAGATCGTAAGCGAGTCACCTTCAAATATCGCGTCCCTTATTCCTACATTTGCGGCAAAACGAACTGCTGTCTCCATTGCCTTCGCTTCCGTCTCCAACGCACCTAACGGAACCGCCATCCTCTTGGACATCGCAGCGATCACCTCCCCTCTGTCATTTCTAATGATCACGCCTATACCCATTTGCTGGCATTTGGTGAACACGGCACCATCAACATTGACCTTATAACTCCCCTGCGCCGGTGGGCTCCACTGCACAGTCAGAGACATCCTTTCCCCAGCGACCTTGGAACTCTCATTTGCTCTCTGATACTCCTCAAGGAGCAATAAAGCACCTCGAACAACAGCGCTACCAGTCCTACCCTTTCCACCATGATGTAACTCATTCCGATTTTTCCATATTCCCCAACAAACCATAACAGTCCGCTCCACCAAACCCGGCAAAGAGACGCTCCACTGTTGTGCCTGACACATGACCTCCATAAAGTCCCACGATGGCAACACCTGGAAAGGTATAATCAATTTACTTGACGACCAAATTGTTTTAGCATGTTCACAAAACCAAAAAAGGTGACTGACAGTCTCAGTATGGGTCCCACACCAATCACAAATATCATTGGACGTGATTTTCCTCTTGCATAAATTTTCTTTCGTGGTCAGAATATTCCTGCAAGCTTTCCATGCAAAGTGTTTTACTTTGTTTGGTAGGTTCATGCCCCATAAACCCTTCCATACCTTCCTCAACTCAGTTTGACTGGAGCAACTCGATCTTCCACCATCCACACCATCCTTCATAGCCACCTTGTATGGGCTCCTTACCAAAAACCTCCCATTCTTATCCTCTGCCCAAACTATCTTATCCCGAGCACCACTAGCGCACAACGGGATACTTAAAATTGCCTCCACGTCCTGAGATAGGAAATTCTGATGCACCACATCGATTTTCCATTCGTTGCTCTCAGCATCTATGAGGTCACTTACCATTGTTACCTGTGAGTTTCCTCTCTCGGGTGTTACCACTTTGTATGTTTTTGGCGTAGGGAGCCATTTATCCCCCCATATTCTAATATCTTCCCCATTACCCACCTGCCACCTTAGACCTCTTCTTACCAGTGCTTGAGCTGCATGAATACTTCTCCAGGCATAAGATGGCTGTCCACCCAACTCCGCATCCACAAAATCACAACGAGGAAAGTACTTGGCTTTGTATACCCGATAAAACAGTGAGGATGAATTTGTCTGTAGCCTCCACCCTTGCTTTGCTAAGAGAGCAAGGTTGAATGTTTTTAGGTCCCGAAACCCCATCCCATCTCTCTCCTTAGGCAAGCACATCTTCTCCCAGCTCATCCAAGCTAGCTTCCTTTCATCTTTCACCTGTCCCCACCAGAATTGTCTCACCATACCTGTTAGCTCCTCGCACAGTTTATTAGGAAGTTTAAAGCAACTCATAGTGTATGATGGCACCGCTTGAGCCACTGCCTTGATCAATACTTCCTTCCCAGCACTAGAGGGAAGTTTTTCTTTCCAGCCCGAGACTTTATTTGCTACCCGTTGTTTCAACTGAGCGAACATATTCCTTTTTGACTTGCCTACCAATGAAGGGAGCCCGAGATATGACTCATGAGTTCGAATAACCTGTGCATCGAACATAGCTTTAAGTGACTCCTTCATGTTCATGTCCGTGTTGGGGCTGAAAAACATCGATGTCTTGCTCCGGTTCAGTTGTTGTCTAGAGGATGACTCGTAAACTTTGAGTAACCTCTGTATCTCAGTACACTCCATTGTAGTAGCCCTTCCAAATATGAGACTATCGTCGGCGAAGAATAAGTGTGATATTCTTGGGCCTCTTGCCGAAGCTGCCACACCCTTCAGCTTCTTTTCTCGAACAGCTTTATGTAGTAATGCATACAAACCTTCAGCTACAATAATAAACAAGTATGGTGACAGGGGGTCCCCTTGACGCAATCCACGTGTAGGCGAAATATGCCCGTAGGGAACCCCGTTGACTCGCACTGCATATGTTACCGAAGACACACAACTCATGATCAGACGGATCCACTTCTCATGAAAGTTAAGCTTCCTCATTATCAGTTGTAGGCATTCCCACTCCACCCTGTCGTATGCTTTGCTCATGTCTAGCTTCAGCGCCACCTCACCTGTCTTCCCCTTCCGCTTTCGGTTGATATGGTTCATTAGTTCATGAGCTACCAGCACATTGTCCGTGATGAGTCGCTCTGCAACAAAAGCACTCTGGTTTTCGCCTACAATGTCCTATACCACCACCCTTAACCTGTTGGCCACTGCCTTTGAAGCTAGTTTATAAACCACGTTACATAGGCTTATCGGTCTGTAGCCCATCACACTTGTCGGGTTTTTAGTTTTCGGAATGAGAACGATGTACGTATCATGAAATTTAGGAGGTGCTACACCATGGTTAAGGAAGCCAAGAACAGTTTGTATAACTATAGGATTTATAGTAGACCAAAAATGCTGATAAAATAAGGGGGGCATACCGTCTGGTCCAGGCGCCTTCATTGGGTGCATTTGTTTTAATGCTCTCACCATTTCGTGAGCTTGAAACTCTTGGATGAGCATAGAGTTCATTCTGTCTAACACTTTGGGATGTAGTGCATCAAGCATCTCATCACTTACCACAGGTTGTGACGATGTGAATAACTTCTCAAAATATTCCACAAAGACACTGCCTATCCTCACGTCTTCATCTTGCCAAACACCATTAGAATCCATGATTTTTGAAATCGTGTTTCTTTGGTTTCTGTTTGATGCTTTGGTATGAAAGAAGGATGTATTACTATCCCCAGATTTCAGCCAGCAATTTCTCGACCTTTGGTGCCACATGTCCTCCTCTGCCCTTATCATTTTGTTCAACTCCATCTTTGTTTTGTGAATATCTTCCATGGCTGCATTGTTACCACCTTTCTCTTCCAAGTATTGGATCTTTCTCTGTAAAGATGATATTTTCCTCCCTACATTCCCAAACGTGTTTTTGTTCCAAGACACAAGGGAAGTACGACACTCCTCCATGCACTTTGAAAACGGCCATTCCGACCCCCCATACACTCCTCTCTCCCATGCCGTTGTAACTATCTCATCACATCGATCATCTCTCAACCACATAGCTTCGAACCGGAAGAGTTTTGGTCGTCGCAAGTTTCGTCGTCTCGTATTGTCTGCCTTGAGAACTAGCATGCAGTGGTCTGATGCAGACGTTGTCACATGGAAAAGCTGCGCTCGTGGAAAACTCGAAGTCCAGTTTGTGGACACAAAAGCTCTGTCAAGCCTCTCTCGAACCCAACCTCGCGATCCCAAACGCCTACTCCACGTGAAATCTGGACCACTATATCCCATATCCCTCAGATTACACTTGTTTACTGTCTCACAGAAAATTCTCATCTGCCCTTCTGGCCGTGCACTACCTCCTTCTTTTTCACTAGAATGCATTATCTCATTAAAATCCCCCATGCACACCCATGGAAGATCACAAGACTTGCTCAGTTGTTCCAACAACTTCCACGACTCCTCTCTTTTGTTTGTCTCCGAGTTGCCATAGAATCCAGTAAACCTCCACTTCTTTTTCCCCTGTTCTTCAGTTACAATGGCGTCAATATGACGCGGAGAGTATGTCTGGACATCAACTTTCGTAGAGCTTTTCCATAGAAGCGCCAAACCACCCCCTCGTCGAACACTCGGCACCACCAAGCCCTGCTGCCGTTCCAACTTCCTTTTGATACTCGTCATCTCTGATACTTCAAATTTGGTCTCTATTAGGAAGACCAAAATGGGATCTTCCTCCAAAAATTTTTTTTGGAGAATATTAATTGTGCAGGGGTTCCCAAGCCCCCGACAGTTCCAGCATATTGAACTTATGGCTCCCAGCGGGGCTGTCCAACAGCCACCGCCGCTCCAAGTTGTTGTGCAAGTAACTTGCTGAGAGTCAGAACCTCTCCTTCCACTTTTATCTTCTTCCCTGTCACCCCATTGTCTGGTATCTCCTGCAGTGGAGTTCTTATCCTTCTTTTCCTTCCCACTTCTTCCGTATCAAACCCCTCCACGATATCCATCTCATTATCCTCTTCCTGTATACCGTTACCAACATCCACCTTCTTATTTTCCTTATCCACCAAATTATCACTCGGTTTAGCTTTTTTCTGGGCCGACGTTTTGCTCTTCCTTGTTTTAATATCCCCCTTCGATTTTTTAGAGCTCAAACCCATTGTGAATATATCATCCTTGGTACACCTGGGCCTTAGAGATAGCCCAATGCTATTTGCCATATCCACGGTTTGACTTACATTTGTACTTTCCAGCTGGTGCAACCCCATCGTCGCTTCCTTCTCTCCCGCCGCTCGTTTTGTGCTTGTTTCCTGTTTTAAACCATCCCCAAATATGGCGTCATCAATTTCCTTCAACTGTGCCTCAAATTCTGGACCTTGCGGATTGCGCGGGATATTTAGTTCTCCGTACCTTTCTGGCCCCTCTGATGTATACACCTCTGCCCTACCTGGTGCCATGTCACCAAACCCATGTGGACTATGCAAGACATCCGCCGTCATCACCCTCCCTGGGTTGTCCAACAGCCCCTTCAACGTAGATTCCACCTCGTTCCCGTCCTTGTATTCTTGCCTACCCTCCTTCTTCGATGCAATCACCAACTGTGACCGCTGAACCCGCTCCGGTATAGCCCGTAGCCATGGTCCATACTGCTTGTCTTCAGCCCCAGGTGACTCTTTACTACGCATCCACTGCATGCAATCCCTTTCGTCGTGATCAACCAACCCGCACCAATAGCAAAAGATGGGTAATCGTTCATATCGAAAATCCACCCACGTCGATGACGGACCTCCCATACGAACCAGTCGGCCCCTACACAACGGTGTGGATATGTCTATTGACACCCTTATCCGTAGGAAATTACCCAGACAAAAACCCTTGTCATCTACATCCACTTTCTCCACTCTACCCAAAGATTCACCAATGCGTAGACCGACATCTTTCGTTTGGCTCATGGTGGGAAGGCCATGGATCTGGACCCAGAATGCCACTTCGTTAAATTTTAGTTGGTTCACCGCCTCCCCGACTCCTAGTTTGTGTAATACTAGCAGGTATTTGTCAAAAGACCAAGGACTAAGCATAAGGACTCTATCCATGTCCTCCTTCTGAAAAAGGAACAGGGCCTTATTTTCCCCCACGTCGCTGACTTCAAAGTTCTTCTCAGTCTTCCATACTGTTTTCAAAACTCTCGCCACTGATTCTAGATTCACCCTCCTCTTCGTGCAAAACTTCCCAGCAAGGACCCAACTCGCTCCCTTCTCTGGTAGGCATAGGTCCACCTCACTCCCTTCTCTTTCTGATAGTCGTAGTCCTGCGCACTTCTTCGTAATGTCCTCCATCACACCCCGATTGAAAACCGGGGACTAGTTTCCACCGCTAAAAAACGGAGAGAAAGAGTTTGCCTTACGGCAAGCCTATTTTTCACCTCTAGGGTTTCGGAGAAGCCCTAGAGAGAAAACTCCATAAAATTGTCTTGTAAATGGGATTTGATTTTGGGGAACACTGTTTTTAAAAGACAATATGGTGCCATGAGGGAGCGACTAGAGAGAGAGAGGGAGTGTTCTACTCTCTGCAATTCATTACTCTTTTATCCGGTCTTGGCGTAAAAGTGAGGTTTTATGCCATCCAATCATCAGGTGCCACATCATCCTCTTTACAAATACTAAATACACAACAGCACATACAAGAACTACTCAGATAAATCCCCAAATTCAAAAAAAAAAAAAAAAAACCATTGCATAATAAACATCGTCTGCCGCTTCTTAGAACTGAACCTCCACTCCTCCGCCGGATCAATACTGGAACCTCCATGCCTCCGCTGCTTCTTGATGGGTTTGGGTTAGTTTTTTGGATGTGTAGCTACCTTACCTTCACCTGCCATAGCCATCACAAGACCTTAGCCTAAGTCACCAATGCATCGAGCTCCAGCCCCCCAGTTCACACAGGTGAGGTGCTCTAATCATATTGTAGTCCTTTTGATTTCTACAGTTTACAACTATTGGGTTTTGTTTCAAATGACCCATTTGGCTATTGAATTTGAATGGTAGTCGACCTTTAAATTGTGGCAATTTAAAGTGAAAATTTCAAATTTAATTCGTTGAGTTCAAAATTTTGGGTTTTCGAAATATCATTTTTTGTTATTCAATTACTGGAGATTACTCCTTATTTGGCAAAATGATAAAAAGAATCTCTATAATAGTGCCTGTGAGGTGTTTGATGCTAGGTCTCAGCAGGATTCTGCGTATGAGGACTTTCATTATGAGCACACAACCACACTACTGGTCAATCCCAAAGTATATTAAAAAATTAATTCTTTGCTTACATGGAACTTTAGGAACCAAGTGGAACATTGATCAACATCCTAACCACCATTAAATCAATTGAAAATAGGGCAGCCGAGTAGATGAATTTACTGGACAAATCTGGAATTTTGGTAGAAGAAAGGGTAGTGGAAATGGACAAAGCCTACATGTTACAACAATCTGCCTACCTGCTTGTGGTAGCTAGAGATGAACAACTTTAGAAACTGCTGCAAAATGAGAACAATCCAGATTTTGTGGTTGAGTTTCTATTTCCTTTGATAATTTTGAGAAGCTCTCAAACAATATAACCAGTGCTGTGAGTATTTGTTATCTATGTTTTGGAAAGAAAAAAAAGTTTGTTTAATCATTTATTTTTGTTTATGGGTAAAATGAAATACTTCACTAATAAGTAAAATGTTTTTTATATACTCTAACTTGATTTATCTTTGTGATTTGGTTGAAGTTTGCATACAAAATGCTATGTATATGCTCTAACTTGATTTCAATATTATAAAACTAGGAATTAGACAATGCTTTGACTTTTATTTGAGAATGGAAATTGATTTGACATAAATAGCTCTAATAATCTAATACAGGACACTTAGCTTTGGACGTAATTATTTGGCTTAGATTGTGAAAGGTAGTTGGATGAGTGGATTTAGATGGGTGTGTTTGGCAGATTGCCACTTGAAAATATAATTTATAAAAATCACAAACCAATTATTCTTTAATTTTATGCAGGCTTTGAGCAGCGGCTATTGCCATCCTAATAGGACCTGATGCTCCTATTACTTTTGAAAGCAGAGTTAGAGGGACTTATATGGCTCATGCCTATGATTTTTACAAGCCAAACCTTGCTAGTGAATATTTGGTAATTCTCTCCGTAATGAAGCTTTTGTTTTAGTTTCAATTGGTGATGTGAAGTCGGTGTTATAGGTCCCAAATTGTTTTGATCAAAAGATATGGCCAAACCAATAATTTGACAAGTTTGTTCTGATGTCCATTAGTTAGCCATATAGGTTGATTAAGTGTATTAAGTACTGTATAATCATAAGATCATCATTAATTAACAAGAAATCAAACAAGTAGACAGTAAACCAAAATGACTGTTAAGTAAGTATGTATTCCAGAAGCAAACACAACTAAAGGTCATGAATTGTCAAAAAATAAAGGTGCCTCGTAACCAAAACAATAATATTAGGATAAAGTTTAGTTACAAAATTGGTTGTAGTCTTAGGTTACAACCTTATTCAATAAAATAAACATTACTATATATTTTGAAAATCTAACCGTTGAATTGCATGTTCTTTACGTTCTTAATACACATATCAAATTTTGTATCAATCGAATATTATTTACAATATAATCTGTAAGTTTATATTTTATGCATAATTTTAAATTACAAAAATTTACAATTTAAACAATTTATTGATGACATAACTATTAATCTTTAATTTTCTAGAAATTTTGCAAGTATGAAGGATATAAAAAGAATATGTAATTCAATGGTTGATTTGTCAAAATTCACTTCCAATGAAAAATTTTTGAGTAAGGTTGTAGTTTTATGCCACAACCAATTTTGTAACTAAAATTTGTCCATAATATTATCTATAAAACCTACATATTTTCAAGTTGTTAGAATAATTTATTCCTAAAAAGTTGGTTTTCTTTCAAATATTCTAAGCTAAGAGCTACCAATCACTTTAATTTTTAGATGAAAGAGTTTTTGGCCTTAAAGTATTGAAATAGTGAACTAAGCTTCATAATTGACTACCCAGGAGTGAGCACAGCAGTAATATAGAAGCATAAACAATGATAAAATAGTTGATAAAGAAGATAATAGCAAAATAGATATAGTCAAAATAGATTAAAACAGGGTATGGAATATGAAAACTGAAACAAATAAAATCTTACTTGAAAATACTTCTGTCTTTGATTATACTTGAAAACAAACTGTCTTTCTTACAAGCTTTGAAAATAAGAGCTGTCTGAAGAGTTACAAGATTACAAAGTAAAATCTGTAAAAGGTTA